>NC_049981.1:16004770-16006564 GCF_000003815.2 Branchiostoma floridae | reverse complement strand
GGGGGGGGGGGGCGAGATCGCTAGTGATTTCGCCCCCGGGGGGGCGGGATCACGGGGGGGCGAGATCGCTGTCACACCGGTACGCTGTACCGATACCCAGCCCTAGGTAGCAATTTTACAACTATCCAACAAGCACAATGGTTTTGAAAGAAGCCAGTGCAAGCGTCTTCCATAAGGCCTATAATAATATTTATCTTTATCGTTGGGCTTTTACTCAGTGTCTCTCCGCTATTTCAGGTTGACCACAGGGACCTAGCAGACAGCCCTGAGACCCTCCACTGGTCCTTAAAGGCGGAATGGGTTATCTTAAACTGTGCCTTCACCGGTGCTCTCATCACAACCATCTTGTTCGGTGCCTTGCTGGGCGCCACATATGACTGGGATGTTCGCAATATTCTCATCCATATCGTAAACTCTGTTCTTGTGATCATTGATATCCTAGTGTCTGGGTTTCCTTGCCGTTTGCTTCACGTTGTGTACCCAATAGGATTTGTGATTGTATACATTGTCTTTACTGTAGTGTACTGGGTAGCCGGGGGGAAATACCAGGGGAACTCCTATATCTACACATTCCTGGACTACAGCAGTTCTCCTGCTATAGCGGCCGCCATAGCTGTCGGGTTTATCCTATCTTTGAGCGTGGGTCACCTGATAGTTTATGGTCTAGTTAAGGGGAGACAAGCAGCGGTGTGGTGTGTCCGCGGACGGTCTGGACAGGATTCACACACTGACCGCACCATTCGGGGTTTCCTCCGCATAGATCAGATAGCATCGGAACACAGCGATCACTGCTAAAATACCGTAATAATCACGACGAACTGAAGGTCTAAGTCTCACGTACGTTGCCCATTCAACTATCCATATATATAGGGGCAAGGGCAATACTGCCGGTTCTACTTCGAAATGCTCGAACATGTTACAACATGATGAATCTGTATTGGAACAGTTTAGAGACTAACAGAAATAATGAATTTGATGTTAGAAATGTTTCCATCAATAATAGATACAGTAGAAAATATTTATAACGTCACGCACTTATCACAGTTACAGATTTCTAAAATGTTAGAACAAAAGGAAAGAAACACCCTCTTGTTATCTTATGTTATGTTATGTTATGTTATGTTATGTTATGTTATGTTATGTTATGTTATGTTATGTTATGTTATGTTATGTTGTGTTGTGTTATGTTGTGTTATGTTGTGTTATGTTATGTTACATGTATGTCATGTCATGTCATGTTATGTTATGTTTAGCTTTCTGGCAATGTGTATAAGCGCAAAGATGTATTTTTACTGTTATTCATTGATCATGATAAACGCAGGGATTTAATTTCGCCGTAGAGGGAAAATGGAGTGTTCGTGTTGGTTTTGAGTTGGCGGGTGCGCCGTCCCGCGGACTTCAATGCAGCAATACAGTACTGCTCTGTAGTCACATACTGTAATGGATAACAGTTTGTGGTTACTCGGCACTAGAAACGGACAGAACAGTCCACTTTTGACTTTGACAGTGCTCAACTGTCACCGTGATTACTAATGATATATGAATGGGGACCTTATTTGCAGAATCAAGGAGCATTTATGGTCATTTATAAGATCAGTGGGTGAAGGTAATATCTGTGCCAGCGGAGGTATGAGGTCGTGGATCTCCAGTTTGCCTCAGCTTTTTTTCATACTCTTCCGTTTGGGCTTTTTTCTCTGATTGTAACGTTAACGTTATATTATATCAGTTATGATTGTTCCCGATTTCTTTGAAAGTGCCCCCCGTAGCGCCTATATTATTTGTCTGAAAAATTGT
>NC_049981.1:16003874-16004646 GCF_000003815.2 Branchiostoma floridae | reverse complement strand
GCGGTTTTTCCTTACGCTTAAGAGAACCCTTGCTTGAAATCTCTATTCTTTGTATTAGCAAATCATGATATCTTCCGTTTTTCTTCCTTACAGTACTATGAAACTTGTAATTGAGACGTTTTTTTTTTGTGTTCTCGTAAGTAAATAAGGGGGGGGGGGGCTATTTTGATAAATCACGCTTTACCTTAAATTTAAGGTTGATATACAGGTTTTTACAACTCTTCCGGCGTCCCTTGGTTGTCTAGCAACGTGCTCGCAGATCGGTAGATTCTGTGGTCACCCCTTTAAGTGACAGCTGCCCGGAATGTCAATACTTCAGCTCGGAAAGAAAAAAAGAAATCGAACATTTTCTGTCGGTGCCCCGGAGTCACATGTCACAGTGACTAACTCCACAAAGATTATGTTGTGTATATGTGTGTGTGTGTGGTGCTGTTTATCGTTCACACCACAACACTGAAACTATTCCCAATGTCGTTTTACAGTACTAAATTTACTTCATTTACTAGTAATCAATTCTAATGTCTACTTTTCACACGCACTTCTAATTCTGATATAATATTGATATTGTGTATGCAGTTTCACATCAGTAATGTGCCAGAATCATACAACGTTACTGATATCGGCTCTCATCAAGAGAAAATATAAGCAAAACTTTAAGACTTGAGACTTGCTGGAAGAAAACGTCATGCTTTCCGTGGAAAATGAAAACCCAGCAGAGAGGACCTAAGGGGTACCAGCCTGCAGCAGGTGGAAACGTTGTTGTTGTTTTCTC
>NC_049981.1:15976097-16003774 GCF_000003815.2 Branchiostoma floridae | reverse complement strand
AGTCTGGAACATTGGCGTAACATGATGCCAGGAATATGTTTTTGTGTTATATTATAATTTGTTTTGACCATAGATTCGAAATGATATACTATAAAACCTCCGTCAGGGAGATGAATTTACAGTATTTGTAACCTTCTGTACTTTTCATGGGATTGGGAGCAATACCACTATGTAGTACTTTAGAAACCAAAGGTTTGAGACTCAACTCCTGTTTTTGCTGTGTCTTGTTTTCTCGGCAACTGAATGCACTAATCATAAAAGGTAAACTGCCTAAAAACATAACACAGTAACTGCAAGCTATGTAAGACTGGACTGAACATTTGATCCCTTCACATGTCCCATCCAAGAGGACATCCCTGGCTAACCAAAGCTAGGTGCTCATTTTCACCTTACCTTTTAAACTTAGTTACACCATATATATGACCCTACAGGCTATGGGAGGTTCCAGTACCTCCTCCTGTTTGTCTGTGGTTGGGCCAACGCCAGCGACGCCATCGAGATCCTCTGTGTTTCGTTTCTCCTCCCCTCGGCGACCTGTGACCTCAAACTCACCACGACAGACAAGGGCTGGCTCAGCGGAGTTATATTTGCAGGTGACTGAATTACCAACACAAACAGAACATTGTAAACAAAAGTTATTTGTTTTCTCACCTTTTTCCTGTCACGAGTGCTCCTTTTTACAGCATTGCTACAATGTTGTAGCTGCTCTATGATAAAATGGTATACTACTAGATTGTAGTAGTGACACAAAGATATGCTGGAACACTTTTCCAGCAGCATTGGCATGCTTACCTGTACCGTCAATCTTGTACTAGTTGACCACTTGATCACGTGCACACACATACTTACACTGTGTCCACTTGTTGGTGGTCCCTTAGATTATTTTCCCATTGACCGGTGGATTAAGAATCTTTTCTGTAGTGGCCACCTGTACATGTACATAGTCTATTAAATATAGATGCCTTAGAAAATATGAAAATTATGTTGCTTTTAATCAGAATTGAGTTCTCAGGATGTGACTGGCAGCCAACATTACCTTTTGAGGTATCTAGTAGTAAACTGGCCTGCACCATGTTAGCGTCACAGCATTCTAAATTGGATCTGTGTTACCTTTGACTTTCTAATGGGTATATCATAAATTTACAATTAGTATGAATAAAAGGAAACAAAGCATAAAAAGATTTGCTTTTTATCAACGAACTTCGTTTAGCCCTCTGTCAAATCGCTCGGCAGCAGAAAGGTTGCCACTCTAAGATACAACTTAACCCACTTGTTATGGGGTATTTTTTCCAGGCATGATGATAGGAGGCTATGTATGGGGGTCTCTCGCTGATGTGCAGGGCAGGAGAAAGGTGCTGATGCTGTCCCTCCTTGTGAATGGGCTATTCGGGCTGGCCTCCAGCATGGCCAACTCCTTCCTGCTGTTCCTCTTCTTCAGGTTCCTCAGTGGGGTGGGGTAAGGGAAAAATTTGCATACTTGGGATTGACTTGAATTCTAGTATTTGCATGTAATGGAAATCTAAAAATGGATTTCTACTCTGGCATGTTGTAGTTTATAGTCCATGTGGTCCATGTATGCAGGGCCATGTGAAGGTATTATGTGCAGAGTTCAAAGTTTGCAGTGTTGGACACACAGAACGTTGTTGATGTTGTGGACGGGTTACCACAAAAAACACAGAGACATAAAACCACCATGAACACTTACAGATACATGTACATGTGTATATGTAACTGTGAATATTCAACTTTGAACTGTGAACATTTTTACCTTTTTTTAACTTTTAACTATTTCATCTGTACTAGTCTGACTGGCATTTGTAGTACCATATAGCAGTAACTGTCGTGCCCCCCTCCCCAGTGTTGGAGGCTCCATTCCGGTGGTGTTTGCATACTACTGTGAGTTCCAGCCCAAGTCCAAGCGTGGAACCATGCTTAGCGTCCTCGCAGCCTCTTGGATGTTTGGTAACATCATCGCTGCCGGGCTGGCGTGGTTGGTTATTCCCAGGTAACCATGACAACTGTTGATTTTTCTACTAGCTTGTGAAAGTTATGCCTGAGTATCACTACTAATTCACAGGGAGGCATTCTTTTGTTCTGTCTTATCTTTGTGTGTTTTAGTTGTATCTTTTCTATATACTAGTCAGGTTTACCATAGAAGGTGCCAGGAAGTTATCAATGGAACATACAATGTTAATCAAAATCTTATTTTTATTGACTTGAGCTAAAATCAAACACGACATACAAAAATATTTAATAGAGTCTGAGATCTTCTAACTCCTGTTGGTTTTTGTTTTCTTGTAGGACGTACTTACAGGTCAGCATGGGGACTATTACGTACGACAGTTGGCGAGTGTTTGTGGCGCTGTGTACCATCCCCAGCCTCACTGCCGCGCTCCTGCTTACCTGCATGCCGGAGAGCCCCAAGTTCCTTATGGAGGTAACCATGGAAACACGTTTCTACCATCAAAAGGACATGCATGCATCTATCATTGACATCTCCAGAGTGACATGCATGCGTCTATAATCTATTGACATTATCATTGAAATTGCTATGGAATGGACATTGAACATGCTTATGAGTTTTTGTTATAGTCTGTACATTTGTACATATTGTACTGTGTTTTAGCAAATTTGTTTCTACGAAGTTTGTTTATGTTTATTTTTGAGCTTTTAAGATCTACATTTAACGGTGTTTAGAATCACATATTTTGACTCCATGACTGTGAAATCAAGGCAACATTTTTGTATTATTCATTACAAAATGACTTTTAATGGAACCTGGTTTTATCTGTTTTCAGATGGGGAGGGAGAAAGAGGCCCTGGGTGTGTTGTCACGAGTGCACAAGATGAACACTGCTAATGGGAAAACTCCTAGGCAGTACTCGGTATGTAGAGAATGTTCAACTTGTCTTTCCATTTATTTGTTTTCTATTTTACTTATGTTTGTTTCCATCTTTGTTTCTATCTTTCATTGTTTCCTTTCTTTCCCATTCTTCTAATCCATAGTTTTTTTCTTCATTTCTACTTTACTTTGCTATTGTATAAAATCCATATTTCTTATTTGTCTTTCTTTTGCATTGCTGTAATGTAATATCTATTTCTTCTGATGTCTGTCTTACTTTGCTACATTGGCAGTCAAATATCTTTCTTCAACTGCTGTCACCTGTCTCTGTTGTATGTAAAAACCATTTATCAATATACGCCAAAAAGTAATTACTCAAGCAACTGGATATGGTTTTGAAACGGTCAGACGTTTCGGATAGAATCCACTATCCTTCGTCAGTGACACTGAAGTGATCTGGAAGAAACAGGTCTTTTATACTCTAACTATGAATGAAGACAATTTCAGATGTCCAATAGGAAACGTTGTAAGACAATTCAGACTGAAGACAATTTGGATTCAAAAGAAAACAAAGGTATTTCTTTATAAATAACCTACATCGACATATGTTATCAATATATTTTTATTATCTTCCCATTTGACATTAGCCAAAGTGAAAGAAGCTACTACAGCACATTTATTATTCTTTTTGACGATCATGACATTGTTTAAATGGTAGTTACACTTAACATTGATACAGAAATCAAGTTATCTTTAAGTACCTTAGGTGAGACTTCATCATTTTTGTTTTTTTATTTCAGGGTTCACCCAAGCTGCATTGTAATCCTAGAATTTTCTTTCTAATGCTAGCATATGAACCCTCACCCTTCTGTCTAACCCCGTAGACAATACAACTTGGGTGACAAAAGACAGCCTTAGCAGCCAGAAGGTTAAATTTGACAGACATCACTAAGAAGAAACGTTTTTCATTTCAATCCACAGATACGGCAACTGGAGGTGACCACAAAGAAAGATGACGACAAGGCCCGCCACCTCCGAGGAAAAAATGCCTGGCGAGTGAGGTGTGCGGAGATCTGGACCACGGTGCGCGTGATCCTAAGCCAGACTGTGGAACTGTTTAAACCTCCGCTGACGTCACGGACTGTAGTGATGCTGGTCATCATGTTCAGTATCTGTTTTGGGTGAGAACCATAATAATACTGGCCATGGTGTGTTATGATGTTTAACAAGGGCTTAAAATGGGGCTCAACCCCAGAAGTAGGTGTTATTTTCTAAAAGCTCACATTTTCAATGAAAAAATAATGTAAAGTTGTCAGTACAATAATTTTTTGGGGATTCAAAAAATACTCGCTGTAGAATCAAGACACCCTCCTCTGGAGCCCCGTTTTCCCTCTACAGCAGGAATGTTTGAGTAATTTTACTGTTTCCATTTCTTACCAGGTACTACGGCTTGTGGTTGTGGCTGCCAGAACTTTTCAAGCGAATAGACCTGTACGGGGGGTCGCCATGTTTGAAGCCACACACCGGCATAAACGGCTCCATTCCAATAGTCCCTGTCAACGAGTCGTGCTTACCGTCGGAAGACGTATACTTTGAGGGATTTCTCACCGCAGTGTCGAATCTACCGGGAAACATATTCGCCACAGTTCTCATGCATAAACTTGGAGCAAAGTTTCTACTTAGTGAGTGTCTTCTTCATTTGCAATGTTTGTTACCTTGGCTTGAAGGTTTTGTGTTTATGGTTAATGTCTTTGCTGTTGGTAGTTTGTGGCTGAAGGAATTTGTGGCTGATTGAATTTTTAAATTCCATACAGTAATTCTGGTCCTCAACTTTTCACACATACAAGCTGTCACTACCCTTCAGTGTAACACACCAGATCACAGTGTACACTCTGACATCTACCCTGACAGGAGTCACTATATATATATGATACATAGAAAGGTCATGAAAAGCACTTGGAATATGATGTTTAGCATCAAGGAAGTGTAAACAGTACAGTGTACAGTAAATAACAAAGTCTCCGTCTCCCTGTTTTGTTTTTCAGGTGGAAGTTTATTTTTCTCAGGTGTCAGTGTGTTTTTCTTCTGGTTTGTGAGTAGTAAGACGCAGAGTCTCATCGCGTCCTGTGCCTTCGGTGGAATTTCTGTCATCGCCTTTAACAGTTTGGATGTCCTGGGAGCCGAACTGTACCCTACACATCTCAGGTATGTGAGCTATTCATATTTTAGGACCATAGGCTGCCTGCACAAGTTATTTACATTAGTTCAGGTAGAATAGACCGATCCTGACCATTGCAATAAGCACTTTAACTAATTATAGCTCCAGGGCCAATTAACTGTTCAACCAATGAGAAAGTGGCTGCATGCCCGTTAGATATTTGTGGTTTCAAGTTTTTACTTTACATTTCCACATGTTGACTATGAGATGAATCTATTGGAGTTATAAAGGTGTTTTTTTATGCTGTACATGAATGTGCTGCAACATTTACTTCCAGGTCTACTGCTATGGGTATCCAGACAGGAATGGGTAGGATAGCGGCCATTCTGGGGAACCTGGTGTTTGGTTTGCTCGTGGATACGCATTGCGCCATCCCGCTACTCATGGTAGCCGGGCTGCTGGTCATCGGCGGGCTCACGGCAATCAAGCTCCCCAACACCAAGGGCACGGAACTGCACTGAAGGTCACTGATGACATCACCCACCATTCCAAGACTGTACCATTATGAGAGATCTTTCAGGGGTGCAGGGATGCACCTTTTATCTGTAATTGCAGTTCCTATTTGCCATTACAAAGAGATTTGTGATTGGGTGGTATGGAGAATGAAGGTATATTATTATGCTATATCATCCATCACTCCAGACTGTGCCACTTCAAGAGATCTGTTGGGGTAGGCAATTTTCTCATTGCAGATTTATAGTTGCCACAGAAAAGGAAATTACCAGTGTTTTGAATATTTTCTGCATGTATGCAAAATGAAGGTATGATATTTCAAAAGAATTATCGGTAGTTTTAATCATCTATGAAAATAATGTAATTACAATAGAAGGGTTAAATGTGGTCCTTGTTTTAGATTTATATACTGGACTGTACAAAAAAAAGATATACAGTATCACTTTAAATGTTATAGTTGGTGTACATATATATAAATGTAAAGTGTATCCCAAAGAAAAGAAGTATATACATGTACTATTGATAATGAAATCATGAAGTGAAGGTTTTGAAAGTGAGATTATTTTTGATAATCTTGTCCAATTGTTCAATCAAGGACATTTGTATCATAATGTTGACCTGGAGTTCTGTGAACAGGATGAGTCTCGTGTATAAGTTCACTCATAAAGGAGGAAGCTCTCCCCTCACTCATTCTCTACCAGACCCCATAGGTTGCTGGAAAAAGTAGTAGACCAGAAGATTAGCCTGCCATACATGACTAGAGTTTTCACTTTTGCCTGATGGTTAGACTCAGTTCACCTACCAATTATCCCTCCTTTTAATTTGTACATGTAGCCATTTTCTAATTTTTTTGTTATCAATTCAACAGGGAGTTCTTGTAGACACAGATTTTGACTTGCTCCAGTTCACTTTGTCACAATCCAGTCTTTAGTCTGGTATCCAGCCGTATTATACATGTATCTCCCTAGTCTATTCTGTTCTCTATGCAAATACAGAAGAGACTCAGGAGCTATAATACAGCTGGATATACCAGGCTAATCAGTCTTGGCAATGTTGGTACTTCAGTGTTCAACAAACAAGATTGTCTTTGTCTTTTCCACTGTCCACTGGGTATTGAACATGTTTCACTTTGTTAAACCAGAACATTACAACTCAGGTCATAGCTTTCAAAAGAGGCAGCATGTATGGCATGCAAAGAACATCACAAGTGAAAGAAAGGAACCAAGCTACTTATATTTGGTGCACAATCAAGGTAATTGTACCTGCAACCAACTTGCAATTGTTTGCGATCTAGGACTATGATTTAGCTTGAAAATTTTGGGAGCATATTTTTTTTCTACATTTAAAAAGCTGTTCCATGAAACTTTGCAAGTACAAGTGCAACAAAAATGTGAATAATTAGATTTTATTGTAGGTCATCTAAATACAAGAAGTAAATTATCTTTTTACATGATTATGAAAAAATTCCAAGTTATACAATATAACAGCTTGAATATGGTAATGGGTCCAAAACAATTGCTATTTACATAATGTTTACAAACATTTTCTCATTTGATACCTCAACAGGGAATGATATTCATATTGGCAAGAGAGCAAAAGAAAATTTTGTGTTAATTTAGCTTTCTGGTATTTCAATGACTGTTGAGGTGATTGGAATGTATCTAATATATATTGTATGAATGTAGTGCAAAAATGTATTTTTACTGTCATTCATTGATCATTAAACAGTGTGTGATAATTTCATGTCACCAAGTTTGTTTGTTTCTGATGTGTATGATAATGGCACATGAGCCTGAGTTTTTCCAGAAAAAGAAAAAAATGTAAATCACCCTCTTTATTTCTATTTATAACACACAGTTTTTACAAATTGCAATCTCTTTATGTTACTATCTCATTATGGTAATCACTACTCAAGGCATATGTAACAATAGAAACTCAACAACCCTTGCTCAAGTGATCCCATTTTAAGATAACAAAATAGCCCTGCAGTTTCAAAACACGCCGCCAGGGGCCAAACTTACACCACTTACTCCCTGCTCAAAGACCTATATATCCACTAGACCACTACTCAAAAGTCATAAACCTGCCACTTGCGGAAAATTTGACCCCAGCTTTGATCCCTCATTGAAGCATCGTAAATTGTCAGTAATTGAGCTGGATATTTCCAACATGATATTTCCTTGGGTCATTGTTTCGGCTTCCTAACTGTCGTAATACTACCAACAGCTACGTCATTGCGTCGCCCCGTTTGCGGCAACTTTAGCTGTAGCTCGACCTTTCGGTCAGTTACCTCTTCATACACACATTGCATCATATCTTAGATCATCTTAGTCCAGTAGTGCTGCTCTTCCTTTGTTTTAAACCTTAACAGTCCATGTCAAGGATGGATACCGCTGTGCAGCTGCTAGACACATACAGGGGGCGCGACAAGGTCATCAGGACGTGTGGGTACACCATCCAACTCATCGCGGGTCTCTTGCCCAAGGAGCACCAAGCCTTTTCCGACGTGTTGGTCGGTACAGCCTCGACACTGAGCGGCTCTAGAGTCGTCTTGAGGCTTTGCGATGACATCCCTATGCTGGCGTACAACTTGGCGTACGGCCTAGGTGGACATGTGAGTAGCGCACCATCATAATATTGCTGGATCCTATTTTACTTATTGTTTTTTGTGAAATGGCGATGCCACGCCCCCCTCCCACCTGCGAACACGTCAACACTTGCCGGATGTTTACAGTGTAGTCTGGCGGACTTCGATCGCACAAGGCGTTCTTTGTAAAGGTGCTAACGTGGCAAGGCCGTAATACACGACAACACAACTATTTGGTGTCAAACGAAATATATATATCCTGGCCATTTATTAGAATTCACAATCATACAGGAAAATGTTTCTAACGTTTAACTGACTGTTCTCCGAAATTTAGAAACGTTTAATCCAACGTTAAATATTTTATACATGCTAATCATTGCTTTTAGGTGTTTTTGAGTGTTTGTGTAGACTGCCCAGTGTATCTTGACCATTTATAAAAATTGCCAATCATACAGGAAGAATGTATTTCATAAAAATTACTGATCAACATCAAATTATATAGATTATATGAAGGTTTATCAATATTTCAGTATTCTAAAACATTTCTGTCAGACAAACAAAGGAATACCTTACATGAGCTATATTAATAAAGACATTTATATATTGAAAGAACAATTTGAGCCTCAAACTTGGTCAATGAAAGAAATATATTCAAATATGGTACTAATGATATCTCAAATTTGCCTTGTTTGATTTTGTCATCGGATGGACCCTGAAATATGGCCCTACTTCTTCGACCATTGTTAGTTAAATCCTACAAGTAATTGATTATTATACTTTGTAACAGCTTGTACTGCAACACATGTCTATTTCCCCAACAAAACATCCTTTCTTTGTTTCACATGTCTTTGGTGACCTTTGCATTGCAGGAAAAGGACCACTTTATTCGTTGTGTGGACGTTGTAAAAAACATGGTGGACCAAATATACGGTCCCGTGGAGCACGTGATGTGGGCTACGGAAAGACAGCTCCTTCCCGGGGTATACACCGCACGGCTGAAAGAGTGGTGTACCAAGATCTGGGCTATCTCTTTAACCTTAAACATTCTCAGGTAACCAATCAGCAACTTTCAAACATCGTACTGCATTGTGGGAATTGTGTCTACCCAATCAGAGAGCCCAAGAGCAAGTATAATCAAAATGATGAACAGATGCCGATATAGATGTTCAGGAACAACATACTTTACTTTAGCTTTACCTTGAATACAATGTATTTAAGATTTCAGTCTTGTTAAGGGAACTATTGAAACTGTACATTTTTTTAAAGTGACAAAAAAAGGCAGTTATTTTCCTCAACAGAATTGAGTTTCATTCAATTTCAGGCAAAGAAAGGCACAAATCTCACTATGCAGTCCCCAGCCTCTTGACATCTACACTGATTTTTCCACAGAAAATCCCAACTCCTGGACACAACAAAGCGGACTGTACTCGCTGACACCTTGGTCTTCAGCCTTTCACCCAGTTCAAACCTTATCTTGTCTAATTATTCTCCAGGAAGGAGACGAGTATCTCCGTTGGCTAGGAGTAGCTAACAACATCCTAGACCAACTGTACTATCCGGTAGAGCACATAGCATGGGCAGCAGATCGACAAATCCTCCCCCCTTCTTTACAAGGCCTCTCGCTGTGGTGCCTCAAAATCTGGGCATGCTCTCTCACCCTCAACATCATTAGGTAGTTTTTCTAATTTGCTAGCCTTGTAACCACTGTGTTCTAGCTCTGGTGCATTCCTCTAATTGCTTCACTGCTGGCCCGGGACTTACATAAATCAGGTTCTAGTCAGGTATCCATCTTATTCTAACTCCAGTTTGCTCCTCTAATGGCCTCCTGAAAAATACTTTTGTCAAACCTGGTTGTCCCCATTGACTACCGGTACATGCTGGAATTTGGGATGTGAATTTGTGTGCAAACGTAGAAAAAAAGCAATTTGATCATTGTATTGCTTGTTGTTTTTATTTATGTGTGCTTGTTTCTTTTTCCCTTTATTCTCCCCAGATCTCTGCGAGCTTTGATAATCCTCAGACTGAAGAAACAGAACCTGGCAAGAAAACAACAGAGAGGAGAAGAGTAAGCTGCCAGCTTGATATTTATCTTGATGTCACATTCGATATGGGTGCTCCAGGCCGGATGATAACATGGGTTTCTATATAGTAATTTGAACACACTGAATGTGCGCCACCATCGAGAAATCACCTCTTGAATTCAGACATTGTAATTGATTTCACATTTAGGGTGGGTATATCATAAACCCCATCATCCAGCCTTTGGGCTATCCGACCAGCGGTTGGGCTGGTACCTCGGGTGATTTTGCATACACTTCATTGTATTTCATATGCATCTGCATCTGTATAACCATCATATTCATAACCACCCTTCAGCATAACATGCCAGCTTCTGCATCTGTACCTGTATAGCCAGTCATATTACACTGAACAACCTGTCACTCCTGACATCTTATTCCAGCTGTGAGTGTTATTTAAATGAGGATGCTAACTAACTGAATGTTAAGGTACTCATCATTTTCATAAATATAAATGAGGTTTTATCAAAATAATCCTTGTTGTCATTTATTGCAGTGACATAGGTGATGTTAAAGAGTCCATGAAGACCCTGAGGTTACAAGAGTTCAACATCGTGCTGACTTTAGTGGGGAGTGCCACTGACTTGGTCAACGCCATAAACTGGATGCCGCCTGGATTTCTGTGGGCAGGAAAAAACTCGCTGGCATTTACAGGTGTCATGGGAATGATCTCTTCCTCCATCGGTCTGTACCGTGTTTACGCTACAAAAATCAAGCAAGCGTAAAATGTTTGTAATGCTGCCAAATGTGCCAGATGTTTTGATTTAGTAATGTAAATCTATTTAAGTTCATGACACATTAACTTCATTTGTCACTAAAGGTTTAAGGTTGAAACGATTGTCACAGTTAGGTTGAAATGATACAGAAGTGATGAAAAAAAACTTGATGAAAAAAACATAAATGGCAATAATTGAAATTCAAAGATTGAGAGATTTAGCATTTTATCAATGTGTGGATGACAAAGGACATACATGAATAGATTTTACTACATGTAAACAGGTACAAGGGCTGGTAGAAATGAGTATGATGTTTTGAATATGAAGTCATATCAATGACTACAAGAAAATGTTAACTCTCGTACACTTCTCATGTTCATTACTGCAATTGATAATATATGGGGCCAATCAAGCAATTTCTTCAAAAGGTAGTCAGAAAAAAATATTTTAAGCAATTTTTATAATCATGGTGCTTACCAGTAATCAAAAATTGAAGAGTTGTACATATTACTTTCAGGGGATTTTCTCAGTGAAAGCATTTTAGATTCAAGGTAAGGTAAATGATATGATTTTATGAGTTGGAAAAAACATTTTGCAAGGTTAACAATGCTTTCCCATTTTGTTTTTACAGGCAGTAAGTAGTGAAATATGAATGAAATATTACTGTCAAACGAAATGACATATTACTGACATGAACTTTGGTTGCATCTTCAATTTTTTTTTTGCCTTGAAAACTTATATCAAATTGTGGGTAATGATATGTGACCACATTGATGTACACAGTGTGTAGGGAAACAGTTTGTGCAAATACAGTATAATCGAGATTACTGTTATACAGTTGTGTATATAATTTGCAGACTTACAGTAAGTTTAGGACTTTGTGCAATTAAAGACTTTAATCTTATAGACTTCAGGGATTTTTTTAATTTGACTGTATCATGCATAACATCATTTTCTTTTAATCTTTCTTATTTGAATGTTTCTGAAGAGGACATTTCCGGACACATGGATTTAGACCAAAACCATGGCTTTGGTCACTTATATGATTGGTGGTTATGCACTTATTTTCATAACAACCATGGAGGTTACATGTTTAACAGCAAAACGATAAATGACTATAATTAAAGGCTGTATTTATATTTCAGCCATACCATATATGGTATGGTGAAATATATTGTATTCGTAATGTTTCTTTCTTTCTTTCTTTCTCCTGTCAAATCTTCAAAGCGATTCATCTCCGTCGTTCCGTTTCCGAATGACCTGAAATTTAGCACAAAGGTAGAGTGGGTCAATACCAAGGTGTGTTTTTCTGATTTTATTCATATCTGCCTCTAAAATGATTTTATTGATGTTTAAAGGTCATGTTTTGACCAAAACTGTATATTGTGGCCCCCTGTTCCCTTGAATTACAATGGAATGACCTTAGATTTGGTGTAGATAGGCATTAGATAGTTGGTAAAATGATCCAAGTAAAATTTTTGGTATAAACCAATTTCAAATGATTAATTTCTGCACTTTTCTGAGGGGAAATTGGTTTTCTTTCGGTCTTCTCCCGTGAACTCCAGTGACCCCAGAGCCCACACGTGCCAGGTGCCAGCGGTCTGGGGAGAGCGAGAGTTAATTACTTTATGGACGCCAGCCAATCAGCGACGAGAAAGGCGAATGCTAGTTAATATTCATAAGCGGGGCCTTGCAATCCCGTATATACACAAACAGATGCACATTACAACCTTACAGTTGCCATATGGTGCCCTGTGCCCGGTTTGAAATTGTAGTTTGCGAGGATTTGGAGTTCAGACAGGGTCATTTGAGCGGTAGCGGACGGTACGCGTGCATTGAACGTTAGTGGCGATGACTTTACCAACATTCCGCATGGCACTATCAATCATTTTCGGCAGATTTGGACAGGGAAAATTGGACAGTTTGCGTTTAGTTTTGATACGTAAGTTTGACAGTGGCGAGAATGGATGTATTTTTCCCGAACAAATGTAGGTACTTCTAGTATTGTTGTTGTTCTTTTTTGACGTAAACTTTGTACATTAAAATTGTAAGTAACTTTAAACTGCCAGAGTTTGAGCCCAATAAAACACTCTCAGTACCAGAGTATCACCACTGACCTCCGAAAAGAAACCCACGAACAAGGTAGAAACACCTATCCTCCAGGTCTCGCACGCTACAAGCAGGAAATTATAACACTCAGACAAGATAACGTCCGATGGCTCAGCGGATTGCATACAAAGTAAAACAATTTAACAGTGGTATGCAGGGGCATATACTTAACAAAGAATTCGAAGGAAAATGAAATAACGTTATACAGATAAAGCCAAATCAAATTAACTTGTTGGTCCTGGGATTTTTCAGAAAAGAAATGAAGCGACAGAGTGGTAAAATTCTTGTAAAAATTCGAGACGTCTCCGTTTATAATGGCTCATACAAAACAAGAAGAAGATTGAAGTTTTTAGCTTGAAAAAACAACAACACTCCTACTACACAGTACCTGCACCTGCTTGACAATTATCAAAATGTATGCCCTATAGCTACTTGCTTAAAAAAAAGTTCACTGCAATGATAAATGTACCCACATCACAAGGAGATTATTACGGTATTTAGACCTAGTTATCGAAGTGGAAATTGTTGAATGGCGTCATGTAATTTCATGATGAAAATCTTAATGGAAGATGCGTTTTTTTCACTCTCGGAAAAATAGAAGCTGCCGCAATTCTAAAAACCAATCAGTTATGCATAGGCGCTCCTGTGGAAGATTATATTCTTCCATATGGGCCCGGGGCATATTGGGCAAGCTCTGTTTTGACCTGGAATCCATTCACAATATTAGTTCTCTTTTGGGGATAACTTACAGTTAAAATATTGCATTTTTGCGCAGGGGTGACTTGGAACAGTCCAATGTTGCGTGGGAATGGGTATGGCTGAAATATGCTGTATTTGCACCCAAGCAAATGTCGGCCTTTCTAGTCTTGTATATGTCAACTTATTTCAAAGACTTTCAGTTACGGTATTGGTAGTTTTATTGCATTCGTGACGGTGTTAAGATAAACATATTACCACATTTTACCACAAGTCTTTCAAACGATTGCAAACAATTAAAAGGTAGCAGGTTATAATTACGTACACGATATCATATAACTTTATACTCATACGTCTTGACATTGTAAACAGTGTACACACAGCATTTTATATTTAAAATGCCGAATAACTAGCTACACAGCAAATGTCATTTTTAACGATTGTTTGCCATGAACAATTACTCCACTTTTTCGGGCTCTAGCAGTTCCATCAAGTCAGACCACCCCTCCGCTGGGGCCGCCTCCTCGCCCGTCTCCGGCTGCTGGTCTGTCAACTCGCTCCACCCCCGCCGGAAAGCTACAATGGAAAAATCAACATACATAAATAAAAAGAAGAAGCCTCTTATAATTGGCAAAACAAAAAGGGCGGTGACTTTCGAAAAATCAACTACAAAATAGAAGTACAAAATGAATTCTAAGATTCTGAATACTGAACAACATAGGCTAACAAACGTGCATCTTTTAAGAATGTCTTGATACAATCAGGTGAGGCTAAACTTGTCATCTTGGACATCTTACATCAGAAAGTTCTAAGTACTAGATGTTTGAAGCCACGAAAAATTCCTTCGCCGTAACCACTTCATAAAAAGAACATTTATGATACGGTATTACCGTATTTTTTCCTACCACAGCCATATAAGAATCGTGATTTTCACCCTAACCTCTCGAGGGTGGATTATTATATCTATCAAGTGGCATCTGCAGAATAGTACTTGACCGCTAGGTTGTTTACCTTCCATTTCGTTCCGTGTGGCCATGGACTGTCGCTGTGGACCTCTAAGTCTTCCACCCTGCGGTATTGTAAGGTATTGCATGTTTGATCACTTATGTCGCACGATAATCAATATTCATGCTTGCCCCACTTTTAGTGAAGTATATAACGTTGAATCATTGAGCAAAAATCCCTTCTCAACCATTTGTCTATTGATTGTGTTGAGTGGAATGTCCATCCAAGCTATGGTTAATCAGTCAATGATTACGTGTCATTTGAACCGTGAGTACCTATGTGGATGTAAATACTGTATACAAATTTTAGATAAAATTCACATTAAGTGATGTCTATTTAACTTACGTTGAGTTTTCTCAGATTTGCTACAAACTGAGCATACAGGGCATTGGGTGGACGGGCCTGGGCAGCTGGAATAAACAAAAAGTAGCATGTTATTCTTTTGCAATATTTGATTGGAAACAAAAAGCATGACACAATACTTGACGTAATGTATGTACGGTAGTATACATATCACACAATATGTATACTGGCTCGTTTTTATACTGGCTTGTTTGTTACGTCTTTATCTATATTGCCTGTTGTTGTTTTCCTGGCCGACGGAAAAGAAGAAAACCTGACAAAATAAGATTTAGAAAGCCCGATAGAACGCCACAAAGAGCCGGAGCCGAACCTCTGCTTGGAGAGTACACCCTCCATGTACAGACAGTATCGTTTGAATTTGAATTGTCATAAACTGACAGCCTGGGTCCTCATTTGCATATTGTACGTCTATCTAGGTCTCAACTAGGGCTGGGTATCGGTACTGCGTACCGGTACAAAACCGGTTTTTCTTATTGGACCGGTCCAGAAAAAACGGACCTGAAAAAATTAGGTGGACCGGATGTTGGACCGATTCGAAAATTAACAGATTATTTTATCAGGCATTCACACATTTTAGCGCTTGCAGATGGAAGAAAATAACAAGAGTGAAGTAGAGTAGATTTTATAGTAATTTCTACCAAGTTTTAATTACAGCCAATCGTACAGGTGCAGTTAGCGTTGTATGGTTTTAAAACGCCAGTGTAAGTCTAATACTCCACCAAACAAATTTCTTTGTAGCAAAATGGACCATTGGTATGAGTCATACTGCATCAGGTCCAGGTTCAGGTCCGGACCTGGACCTAATCCTTTGGACCTGAACCGGACCTGGACCTGAATTTTCTGTACCGGTACCCAGCCCTAGTCTCAACTATTAAGATATCATGGCTGACGTTACTTGTCACATGATGTAGTTCGTCATGCAATTTTCTCACAAAGAGCGGAGTGAGAAACAAACCATATATGGTTAAGATCAGACATATCTTTAGCCATCAACTTTACAGTTGTCAGGTCATTGACACCCAAAAAAATCCAGGTTTGCCAAGGTCATTGATTAAATGATGATGGCCTAGTTTTGCATGTCGCGAGACTCAGACTGCAAACCAGCGTCTCTGTATCTTTTGGTAACAACTTATCACAGAGGGACTGCACTTTTTGTCGTGTCTATAAAGCTTGTCATTGTTAACACATTTGCATGACCTTTGAGTGTTTTAAGTGGTGTTGCGCTCGGAAGATTGCCCAGATAATCACCGTCTTTAACTTCCAGCTGTTAACAATTCTTTGCGCTGACAGGCCTAATTTGTCAACGAAGTTGCCGAATCTGTACACACAAAAAAGTCACAAGATTAGTTTCAACGTTACAGAAATGTGTATGAATATTAACTACACAATAGTTTAGTCATTTGTATCTAAATGGAGATTCATAGTTATTACCCATTTGCTGACCTTCGATCTAATGGAATTAGTGTTCGGATCACTGAAGCGATTTCGGTTCCACCCAGATTTTAGGTCATCGGATTTAGTCCTGAACACAGGCCTGTCGTCAGGGCTATCTTTGGCTCGCCGTGTTCTGCTTTTCAACTGTTCATGAGTTTTGACTGTGCACTGGTTTCTGACGGTCGTTCAGTATGGGTAACAGTCAAAAAATACGCACAATCAGGGCTGATGTACAAACGAAAAATAGCACATGATAAGCCAGTAGGAGCCCTTTCAAGACGTCTGCTATGGAGGCTAAGAGATATCTTGGGCGGTCCCGGTGACACCTAGCCAGTCTTACTCTTGTCGTCGGCAGAGAAGGACCGTGGTTGAGGTAGGTCTGCTGTCCATTTGTAATTCTTTTAAGTTCTTTTCAGCATTCTATGTGAATCTCGAGTTTTCTTTTCTCTTCAGTATATCGTCTGTTGACATATTTTTGCAAGACAATGTCAGTATTTTTGTCCATATTGCTGGTCGACAATGGCCGACCCGAGAGTAGCATATATATTCGCAATGTGGTGAGACAAACTTTACTTCGGTTCGAGTTCTAAGTGTGATTAAGGCTACACGTACTATTACATGATAGGCCAGTAAAAATACGTTTTCCTACAGTTATTCAATGTTAATACTCCCTCATATGACGTGCCGTGCGACTATGTCATATATTTAAAAACCAGTTCGACTACATACGACTGTTTCAAAGGGTCGATTCCACATCAGTCCACATCGGAGTAATTGTGGTTGTTATTTGTTACGAGCGTGCCCTTTAACACCCTGCCTAACGTCACACAGTTAGTCTCATTAAGACACATTAAGTCTCTCAGTCTCTCTCTCTCTCTCTCTCTCTCTCTCTCTCTCTCCGTATGTGTGTGTGTGTGCGTGTGTGTGCGTGTGCGTGTGTATGTGTATGTATGTATGTGTGTGTGTCTGTCTGTCTTCCTCTCTTCTTCAACCTGGGTGCCATTCTCCGCTGACTTAGTCTTATTCAAATGTAATCTTTGGTCACAAGATTAAATCAGTGGTTATTGCGGAGAATGGTACCAGGCTAAAGTAAATTTATCTCATTGTGGTGCTGACACATTATTTTCCATGTTCAACCAGATACTGACGCAGTTGTTAACAGCGAGAAAAAAAGGATTCGAAGATGCCGCCAAAAAATGCAAAGAAAAAGAAAGCTCAAGAAGCCGCAGCGAAAAGAACTAAGAAGATGGGGAAAGGGAAGATACAAATCGCCCTGATGAGTCTTCTGGAGGGAGAGGTGGGCTCTAGGCTTTTTCAAATGGGTCTTTCGCCTTTAACCGGGATGAGGGGGGGGGGGGGGGTACAAGATATGAGTCTCGTTTCGGCCCGCGTTCTTCGCGCTGCAGTAGCGACACATAGCTGCAGTGCCAAGTAGAACTCCGTGAAAGGTGACAGACTGTCCGCCGAAACGGTGACGACTCGCATTTGATATGTATGCAACGAAAGAAACAAATTATTCAGACAAAAAAGAACGGTGACGACTCGCATTTGATATGTTTGCAACGAAAGAAACAAATTATTCAGACAAAAAAGAAATATTTGTCCTTAAGCCTTCGGTGCGCACTTGTAGCTTCAAAACATACAATTCCTGAAATAATAAAAATTTTTTAAACTTTATTTGTTCATGTATCTATTTGTCACCAGGATAAAATGAAGAAGGCTATCAACCAAGCCTTTACAAAGCTGGACACGGATGGTAGTGGTTTCCTGGAGAAGGAGGAACTATTCGAAGCGCTGAATGACGCCGTACGTTACGTTTAACTTTGCCACTGCGTGGAATCTGGTCTTTAGAAGGGCAGACGTAGGGCTGGCCATAGATAAGTATGTTCAAATAATACACTCAAACAATGCTTCCTAACTGACGACTTTTGGAGACCAGTGGGCACCCTCACTGACCAACTCCAACCACAGATAACCTTACACCGTACATACTAGTAAGGTGTGGTGAAGGTTGGGAGGCCAAGCTCAGCAGGGGCTTTGCTTGATAATATGTGGTTTTGTAAGGAGACAACATGATGTTTTCAAGTGTCTTCCGTACCCAACAGAATTTTTCTCTTATCCCTTACTAATTATCAGTTTATTTCTAATTTGAAGCTGGGAGCGGCGGAAGACGAAAAGGGGATCGGACAGAAGGCGTTCGACAAGTTTTTCGAGAATTTGGACAAGGACGGTACGTAGATATAGCCTTTTGTTTGCAATATTCTTTCTTTATACTTTACAGATCGCCGTTTATTCTTGTTTCAGTAGCGAACTTTTGCCTTACTCGCTCCTTCATGAGTTTAGTTCTTGTGCAAATCTAAGCCTCAAAACCAAACGGTACACCCTGTGTGGTTAACTGAAAATTCGAGCCGTAGCAGATACTGCTATCAGCTTCATGAGAAAAGCATCATGCTTCACGCCAATTCAGGAAAACTGCTTTACATGTTACTAACAGTAGTCGATGGTACATTTTCTGTTCTCTCTATGTAGGTGACGGGAAGATATCCAAGGAAGAGTTCACTAAGCGAGCCAGAAACCTCTTCAAGAAGATGCACGAGGTAAGCCTGGTTCATTACTAACTAACACTAGTCGAGTAACTGCGGATCTCTTTGGCACCCTACTACCTACCCTGCTGTTCATCTCTCGTGCCAGACTGGCCGCTTGCAGCGACCCTGGCCGTACAGGCCTGCAATCTGTCCTCCTTGATGCGTTAACGCAAGTCAGCCGTCACCAGCCAATCACGTGGCCGCATACGGTCAAGGGCGACGTTTTTCCTCCAACAACAGGAAGAAGTATATCTGATTGACTGAAGGCAGGCTAGCGCCAACGCAGCGATGGATCGCTGGCCGATGTACGCCAGGGTCGCTGCTGAATATGCGGATTTGGCAGGAGCCTCGATCAACCTGCTGCGCAGACTTCTCGAGTGGCGGACAGAGCGGCAAAACTCCCCTTCCTAGCAAAGGGAACCTTGGCTCATGAAAATCGCGAATCGCCGCCTCTCCAGAAGTCTGCGAAGGAGGCTAATCCTATATGACTTCGCGGAGTAGTCAGTCGAGTGACGTATACATATTTTCGGCAGAAATAGCGGTTCAATGTTTGGGAATAGGCAGTGTACTGTACCCGTCACCTTTCTCTGATCTTCATTTCTCACCTTCAATTTTCTTTGTCATTCGCTAACGTTATGAGTATATTTGTAACACTGTTGTCTGGATTTGTGTACTAGGTTAACTAGTTGGATGGCTAAATAACTTGTTAGTTTCTTAGTTAATTGATCATTCAAGTCAAGTGGTTAAGTAGCTTGTTTTGCTTTCTTAGTTTCATGGTTGCTTTAGTGTTATACATAATATTTCTTGCAAACGTGATCATGACGTTAAATGTGTCATTATTTGCTAATTCCACAGGAGCCGGACGGCGACGATGACTAGCGCCCGAGCACGTCCATGCCGTGACTTTCTTCAATATGTTTCAGTGGAATTATGTCTTTGCAAACAGGATATATGTCCTAAGTAAACTGGATGTCACGGAGAGTGTGTGTAGAGTATAATCATGACATCCTCTTATGCCTGGGCCTCCGCTTATGTATATCAAGCAACCACCCAGCCGTACCCGTCTGTGATACGTCCAAGCCAGCTGTCACCAGCCAATCACGTCGCCTCCTACGGTTAAGAGGAAACGTAATTGGCTGGTACCTTTGCTCCAACAATAAAAGTTTATTGGCTGACGGTTGGCTAGCACATGCACAACGCAGCGAGAAGGACATATTGCAGGTCTGTGCTCTCCAAACGCGCAGAGGTTTGACTCCGGCTGTTTTTGACGTGTTTTAGACGTTTTTGTCAGGCTCTCTATTTTGTACCATTTTCTTCATATCCACAGGTGGAAAAATAGAAAGCCTGACAAAAACACCTAAAACACGTCCAAAACACAGCCGAAGCCGAACCTGTGCTTGTAGAGAAGCAGGGTCTTTGCTTGCTATACACAGGCCGTGGTCCTGGCATGAAAGAAGGAATGTTGACGGCGGCTTGAATAAAAGTGCGAGGAGTTCCTGGCAAACTCTGGCATATACACCTGACTTTGTTTCTTTGTGCAAGCTACCGCTACAATACAATAGCCTGACCAAAATAGTACTTGTAGTTGCCCTGGATAGGCTTAGGTCACATTTCCAAACAAGGGCCCGGTGGAAAAATTAAAATGTATACTTAGAAATATACGCAAATTATGCCCATTAATCTTATGTTGATATTTGTGTATTTTGATGTCTTTTGTATAATTCTTTTCCCTCCCGAAAGCTGCACGAACGGGCCCCGGTTTAAAAATGTGACGTAAGCGCTGCGGTATGTTGGTGGCGTCGCTGCGGCTGTGCGATTTGACGCTCCATAAATTCCATCGATAAAAAATGAATCGTATTACGCTTTGTTTGAGTTATGCTGTCTTTTTTAGGCATACTATTGCCTTCTGCGCCAACATGCCGCTGTGAGGAGCACTATCAGAAAGATGTACTACATTTTACGAAAAAAAAAAGAATATGTGTAAAACACTAGCTGAGATTACATGTGTAGGATTCTTACATCTGCTTGGAGATTTGGTAAAAATGATACTCTTAACGGTACGCTCTGTTGGTTCATATCATCTGTGGAATTAACGCTTCAACAAACAGTCTAATTACAAAGTCATATTAGTGTTTCAATCAAAACACAAATATTGATTGTAACAGTTCAAATACGTCAAGTCATGCACGAACAGAATCGGTGACGTACATCTATAAAAAATCTTTTCCGGCTGCATCAAAGTTATAGAGCTTCAAGACGTTTCACATAAAAGTTTTGTTGCACGTCGCTTCAAACATACAATTTGCATTGACACCACAAAAGTACAGCAACTTTTGTAAGGCCCGCTACACCTATAACATACATACCATGTACCGACAAGTACATGCAAGTATATGAATGTACCAACATGCTGAGTTTAACGCGTCATTTACACTGCTGGTTCTAATAGGTCAAAAGAGTCTTTGATATATTTCCCTTTTTGTACACAGTAAGGGTTATCTCCTTGAAATGTAAGGTAAATCAGTCAACCTCGGCTACGTTGTGAAACAGAATTATTTTCGTTTGACTACGAAATGTAAAAGTAGTGCATTGTGACCTCGTTTAGCACACCGGTTCACCCGTACTCTCCAAGCAGAGGTTAGGCTCCGGCTGTTTTTTAAGGGTTTTTTTTAGCGGGCTTTCTATTTTGTATTTTATCTTGCTGTATCAAAACCTAACTGGCGTACTTCAAGAAAAATGACAAAATAGAAAGCCCGATAAAAACAACTAAAAAAACGTTAAAAAAACGTTAACAGCCGGAGCCTAACCTCTGCTTGGAGAGTATTTCACCCGTACTCAAATTGCGTTGCATGGTTCCTTTTAGGTGTGGAATATTGACACCTCCAGTTAAAAGTTAATACTCCTAACTTACCGGCATTACATCCCCATCTGAAAGGACGAATTCTTTTAGACCGTTCAATATCTGGGTATTACCAGAGGTTACTGGTTCAATTCCCAACAGAAAACCCTATAGTTGATCTATTCACAGGTGATTTCAGTCCCCCGGCTGTGATTAAGTCCATCACTTAATCGACCTGTTGTTGTTAATGGGTGATTCTACAGGGATTACGATAGCCACGCCCACTCTAATGGACACTCTTATTAACAATATGCTGTATTAATTTATTCTACGTTCACGGCATATAAACTTCATGATTTTTATTGACTTTAGTCCACACTCCTTTGTCGGCTATACTCACCAGCCATCACGAATGCTATTTTATGCCACTGGTAAATCTGCATGGAGATAACTTTTATAGACTTCTGAGCAATCTCACCGATCTATTTCCAACCCCTGTTCACGACTACCTCCCAACCATGGGTCTGGAATACATTGTCGTTAATTTGTGTTTCAGGGATTTGAATCGATATGAAGAAAGACGCCGACCGAGTAGAAAATTTGAATCATCCATTTTGACTGACAACCCCTACATCACTTGATAACGAATTACTACCTCATTAACCTACATATGCCGAGATCCAACACTATTCTTTCTTAGAAAGGGGTTGCTTCTAACTACAAAGTTGTGTACAGGTACATGTACAGCCAAAGGAAAATTCAGCAATGCTATGGTGAGATTCCCCAACAATTGCAAGTATCGGAAATTTCTTTAGTTGGGGAAGCCATCAAGCATCGAATTCAGTAACATCATTGGAAGATTTTATCTACCGACGCTTGGGTGCCCTTCAATTCGGGTACCTTCAATCAAATCAAAGTTTGAAATATTGAACCTTATTGTTACTTGGAGTTTATTAACAAAGAAGCATGGCAGTTGAAAACAGAAATGTCCCTATAAGTATAACTCAACTGGTAGCAGCCTCACACTGTCATAGTTGAGC
The DNA here is from genome assembly GCF_000003815.2 of Branchiostoma floridae. Taxonomy (NCBI): domain Eukaryota; kingdom Metazoa; phylum Chordata; class Leptocardii; order Amphioxiformes; family Branchiostomatidae; genus Branchiostoma; species Branchiostoma floridae. Next base: position 15,980,809 of record NC_049981.1, on the reverse strand, counting down.
TGGCGGTTCCAATTGGTTTATATGTGGGCGACCCTGGTAGCCTGGGTACCATCCTATTTCTACCGGGGCTCCTTACACTCACTTCCCTACAAAAAAAATTTAGGGGTAGCGAGTGCAAGGAGCCCCGGTAGAATACGGATGATACTCAGGCTACGACCCTGGTTCAAATCCTGAAGACATGTAGGTTGGAGCTGCATCAGTCTTCCGGAAGGGAAGTAAAATGTGGATCCCGTGTTCAGAAGAGGTTTCTCAAGCACGCGCACGCTAAGGCTCAGGTCACATGTCAAAACCGGGGCCCGGCCGGAATGTTTTAAGAAACGAAAAATTACAATATGTACCCAGAAATATACACAAATCGTGCCCATAAATCTTATTTTGACATTTTGTGTATTTTGATCATTTTATATCATTATTATAGCTCCCGAAAGCTGCCCGTCGGGCCCCGGTTTGGAAATTTGACCTAAGCCTAAAGCGGAAGAGTTAGCACTCCCTCTCTGAAAACGTATGCAATATACCTGACTTGCTGACATATGTGCCACCAGCTGCACCAGGCACTACATATAGTAGAAGAAGTTTATTTGCAAGTTCGTGCCAGAGGGCTAATTGCAAGTACATGAATATAAACATAGTAGCCTGAGTATCATCCGCCGTAGTGACCGCTGGATCACGACTTTCGCAGGATGATACTCAGGATGTAAATATAGTAGATATACAAGTGACAATGGACAGTTATGAACAATATTCTACTGTAATATTAGTGTTGGCTATTTCTAAACAGTGAACAGCAGGCTTATCTGATTTTTATTTTCAAAACGTCGGCGGATAAAATCTCTTGGTTGTGCAGCTAAACTCTAATTTCCCACGTAGCTGGTTCAAACTATGCATGCGACAGATGTGCTCATAAAAACGCGCACTTTTTTGTACGTTTAACGACTACATTCATATGAAATACTGCAACTATATACTTAAGCATTGATGTTGGAATTATTACTTTCCAAGTGAATACATATTTCATGACTACAGTGAAATCGATGTTAATTAAGACATTGTTTTATAACTAGACCGCTTTAAGCATGTTGTCAGAAATGCATTACGCGGGCATTGCAGATACACATGTAATACATCACAATTAACTACCGCCAAGAAAAGTGAAAGCGATCAGACCATAATAGATCTCTATTAATACAACTTTAATACTATGTTATTTTCCACCATGAGTATCTTGTTGAAAACAAAACCTTTTCATCATGCTACCTAGGCCTATTATGCTTGTTCAAGGAAAGGCTTTTAAAAGCAACTGCAGATGTTACGAAATGTTTTCCCTGTCATTGATTCATTAGAATTCATCCTCTAGTAAAGCTAGAAATACAGTCCAAGGGGTACTATTCATCACAATATCTTCTAAGTGCAAAAGATATCTTCGTGACAGTATTCACACTAAAAAATATCGTTGTGACAGATTTTACACTAGAGAATGACATGTGACAGCATCCCACTCTCTGTGACTCTGACAGTACTTCTTCTCTTCCTATCAGCGTATGGAGAAAACAAATAAAGCCAATTGTACAAAAGTAAAGAAAGATTGAATACATATAAAATATTCATTTTACTCACCAAGCAAGCAGGCTACCAACACCAATGCTGTAAAGGTGATGTTTCTCGAAACCATTTTTGTAGCGATGCTGATGTCACTTCCGTCAGGCGAGAGTCAGTTGCTCACAAGCTTCGGGAGGATTGAGTCTGCTCGTAGTTCGAATGCACAGGGTTTTAACCTATATAAAGAGGACTCGGGAATTTCCGTCATTCATCGTTCTGGCACCTGATTGGTCGACGTAGACCACCAGATGGAACCGTCATCAGTTCAGAATAATCCATTGAGGATAGGTTTTTATAATCGATTTAGGACCTCCACTTTGACGAGAGTTCCTGGTCGATATGTCGTATTGTACTAGGCTTGATTCAATAGAAAGGCTCAGAGAATATTTACGTCGTTACACAATGCCAATTAAGCATGTTATTGCTTATTTTACGGCTGTAATTGAAGAATTGGGTCTACTTTAATGAGATATATAATGGTCCAAAGGATCGTATGAAGAGTGAACTGACGGAAAAAGAAACTTTTGGTAATGGTAAAAGTAGGGTAAAGGTATATCCCTATAGCCTTTTTAATGCCTTAAGGCACATGTATTGTACATTGTGTCAAGGACACAGCATTCATTCGACTTCCTGTACCTCCCCAACCGAAGTCAGGAACCCACTTTTGCACCTGGACGAAGTGTCGTTCCATTCTCAAGGACACAACATTTATCCAGGGATGCCAGGAATCGAACCAGTAATCTCTCAATCTTGCGCCCACCAGTAGCGACTTGGGACATTCTACACCACAATGTCCTTGCCTGGTGTTCAAAGAATTAAGGACGATAAAGCTATCGGATCACGTAGACATATTCAAATGTCACAGTTTGCTGAACTTGATTGAACGAAAACAACAACAAACACGACAGCGAAAACACACTTTCAATTTCGTATCCTTATCATATTTTCACATTATAAAATGTAGTACAGCACAAAACAATCAAATTAACAGCGTTCAGGATGGCAATACTATAATGCATGTTAGTGAAAAGGTCTGTAGTGGAATCAAATTAAACGTGGCAGGTAATTAAGGTAGTATTCCCATGATAATGTAACACATCTGTTGTCTACATGAATCTATTGTTTACTTAAAAATAAATTACATAGAAAAGTGTGGTGTTTTCCTTTTGATAGTGAAAAAACCTAATTAAAAACGTTTTGGGTGCGAGTAGAGAAACCTTGAAGTTCTACCAAGGCGTAAGGTTAATAAATACTTCTAGCGACTTCCCTTCTTTCATATTACATCTTCCAGAAACAGAGTTTAGCTCTATAACAATCCAAGCAGATATTGGGGTGGTAGACCGTACTGTTTCAGAGTCTGATTGAGTCTGACTGAGACAGTGTCAAAAGGGTCAAAGCAGTGTCCAATTGGCCGGTTGCATACTGCTGTCTTGTGCCACCGGTAAATCTGTTTGAAGATTATCATACCACCACACAGTTAAGTTCAAGTCTGACTATCTTTCACCAATAGTGTATGAATGTCGGTGAAGATACAACAACAAGGTGAGAAGGTTCAAATTTTGATTGCTTCTTTGTACTTGTTGTTGTGTGGCCTCAATCGTGGTATGGACTCTGTTCATGCGCACACGCATAATCCTATCGATCACTGGACAAAATGGATACGGATGCGGGCATATACCGCGGTATTCGTTAGGTGCGGATGCGGAAGAATCCAAACAAATACGAACGAATCACAGATTCTAATAGGATACGACAAAACACTGAACAGATACGATACTGTATCCGCTAGGTTGAAAAATACGAAGAGATACTATGTCGTATACAGTTGGATCCCTTGCTGTTAACAAATACAAAAATGTCATTTGCTCGAATCCTTCAATTTGGAAATCTGCAATGTTCAATCTGGTCTTGAGTTTCCTTTTGCGTCATAAAAACATTTTACCCATCGGCGGGCCCACTCTTCGATAAAAGTACGTTCTGAAAATACACAAATACTAGAAGATCCCTATTCCGTATTTCTATGGATCCGCTGGCCCATTTCACGGCAAAAAGGCATCAAGGATAATCTGCAGATCCTAACGAATCTCTTTTCTGTATTTTCTATGGTTCAGATGGCCCACTTCGCGACAGAAATGTCCAGGGTCAATCTATGGATCCTAGCAAATCCTTTTCCCGTATTTTCTACGAATACGTTGCCCCACCTCACGGCAGATGGATCCTAGCAAATCCTTTTCCGTATTTTCTATGGATTCCTTGCCCACCTCACAGCAGACGGATCATAGGAAATACCCTTTCCGTATTTTCTATGGATTCGTTGCCCCACCTCACGGCAGACGGATCCTAGGAAATACCATTTCGTATTTTCTATGGATTTGTTACCCCCACCTCTCATTTTTCACAAAAAGTACAGGTTTCGCGAAAAGAAGTCCGATTTCCGATCAGACATACACATTGTTTGTCGAAAAATAGTAATTTGCTCTCTTGAGCCAAAAAGAGCATTTTTCACAAAAAATACAGGTTTCGCGAAACAATGTCCGATTTCCTCGGAACCAACATTATTGCATGCAGAAAAATTCCTCGACATCAGACATACACCTTGTTTGTCGAAAACTGGTAATTTGCTCCCCCGAGCCAAAAAGAGCATTTTTCACAAAAAATTCAGGTTTCGCGAAACAATGTCCGATTTCCTCGGAACCAACTTTATTGGATGCGGAATGGTTCCTCTACATCAGGCATATACCTTGTTTGTCGAAAAATGGTAATTTGCTCTCCTGAGCCAAAAAGAGCATTTTTCACAAAAAATGCAGGTTTCGTGAAACGATGTCCGATTTTGTCGGAACCCACTTCATTGCATGCGGAACGATTCCTCAACATCAGACATACACATTTTTTGTCGAAAAATGGTAATTTGCTCTACTGAGCCAAAAAGAGCATTTTTCTCAAAAAAATCAGGTTTCGCGAAACAATGTCCGATTTCCTCGAAACCAACTTTATTGCATGCGGAACGGTTCCTCGACACCAGACATACACATTTTTTGTCGAAAAATGGTAATTTGCTCTGCTGAGCCAAAAAGAGCATTTTTCACAAAAAGTACAGTTTACTATGGATTACACTG
>NC_049981.1:15972281-15975302 GCF_000003815.2 Branchiostoma floridae | reverse complement strand
GATATTACCGCACATCAAAAGCATAGATTGGTCAATGCAGAACTATTTCAGTTCATTTCAGAACTATTGACCAACCAAGGTGCAGCTGCTGCGACACTCAAGTCGCTTTGAAATATGATACAGCGTAAAGTTCGAGCCTCGTTAGCTGTCACATTGAACTTCTTCTTCTTGTTGAGTGCCCTCAATCTTTAACGTAGATTATTATAGCACTTTAAACTTGAAGTGTTAGCAAATGGCGTACACACGAGACCGTAATGATACATCATAAAGTTTGATCGGTTGATTTCTGTCGCAATAATTTTTACTAATATTAATACGAACGGCTGCCTCCCTTAGAAACCCCGCCCACCACTATCCCCCGACCCAACTTTGAAAATCGAATTTGGCAACCATACTTGTACTAACATCATATAGGATTTCTTCTGCTTTTGGAGTGCCCCCGTAGTAAGGCCTGAAAGAGGCTACCAGCAACCCACGGAATCTGGTATAGACTATACAGACCACACACACCATCTCATCACGCCCACCGATCGCACCACTATCGTTGTCCGGAAATAGCACTTTCCCTCACACACCGGGAAGCCTTTTGTTTTCACACCAATCAAGAGGGACACGTGGGATTTTCGCGCCAGTTCAGTGATAACCGGTGATGGCTCGGTGATGCAAATCAATTTGCTGACAACGTCACAGTCAGGAATTCCTTGACGACAAGGAAAACAAAATAGTATACAATACTTGCTTGCGTATTTCTAAAGCATGGGACCAAAGTAGTTTTTGTTTCATAGATGAATGTGTTTGAAGATGATATTGTTCGCTTGAAACAGCTTGAATCGGTTGTGATAACTTGAGGCTGAAGTTGAGGTGTCCAAGAATTGGGCTGTTTCATCTTCTTCTAGGGGGGGGGGGGGTAATTTGAAAAGGTAGTAATATCAAACACCAATTAACGCAAGAAAAGTAATTTTGCAGAATGACACAACAAAATATATATAATGTACACTTTGTACAACTTTGAGTTGAAGAATTATTGGGATGTGAAATGACATCAAATATTTCAGAATAAACAATATCCCCTTTAAAGAATACTAAGTTCTAGAAGTTCCCGGATATCAAAGGAGCACATGCGAGATTGATAGTCTGGACTGGTGTTTGGAAAGTTTTCCTTCATTGATGTGCTAATTTTGGGCCAGTCAAACAGGTGAAGAGGATGAAGCACTATGTTGGGCAGTATAAAACGCGCTCACCGAGCCCACAGTGCTCCTGCTGCAAGGAATCCCGAGTTCTAAGCTCGTCTCGAAGCTTTCAAGGGAAACATCCTCGGCACTCTACGGCAGAAGGCACCGTGGCCACCGACGGCAGTGTCCGCCGACCCCCGCCGGGGTTCTCAAGGAAGGCCATGCCTGTGGCACAGGTCTGTCCCACGTCTCCAAAAAATATTATATATGCAAGAAATTCTTATTCTCACTTATGGCCTGGTTGAGTCGGCCGTTACTTCACGAGTTTTTTTAACCGTTGCCTTTGGTCGTGTTCACCCCCCTCCCCCACCAGATGTATATTTTCAATTGCGCAACATTTCCATTTTTTTTGTCTCAAAGTTTCCTTTTCAGTTCTTTTCACTTTCACGTTTTCTGTCTCCAGTCCCAGGTCACGTAAATTCATTAAAAGAGAATGATTTTCAGACGTGTTTCAGAAAGTGTTGCGCTATTTTCTTCCTGTTGTATTTTTTCCGGGGGGGGGGGGGGGGGTCTGGCTCGTTCAAATTTGAATTTGTTTTCTTTGTTTATTTTACACACCTTTTGATTGAGTTTCGCACTTAAGTATAGCCCTTTACACATCATGATTAATTGTACAGTAGCATCTTGTGTTTGACAAGAAGTTAAAACTGTTGACGGAGACATTACATTAGTTTATTTTTGCGGTCAACACAAAGAAAGTCAACAAAGGTCAAATTTAACAGGTTCCGACTCGTGTCCGAACTTTTCCCCACTTTTCAAAAATCGCTCAATCCAACGGATTTCACTAAATCTGTAAGTGTGCTTCTGACAGGGTTGTTAGACAAATGTGAGGAGGTACACCTTCATAGTTTTGCTCTAATCTTTCACAAATATTTTTTTTTTTCGAAAATATTTTCCATAGCATAATAAAGAGCCACCGTTCGATGTTGTTGCAAATTCGCAAACTAAGTAAAATCGTTTGATCATAATTTTCAAAATTTCTTTCGTTCCGACGTAACGTGAATCGACTTTTTCTCGTGTATCTAATTGAATTTCTTATCGCGACAATACGAGTTTGAGTGAAAATACAGTAATTTTGAACACAAACCGTAGTTGTTGTTTTGAACAAATCGTTCTAAATTTGTTGCAATATTTGTTTTTCTTTCGTCTGGCCGCTGCTGGATTGTGTCTAGAGGTTTGCGCCGCCCTCCCTCAACTTAGAAATACTTTGAAGTTTTCTTTCCCATGAGTAAAACAAAGAGCATGATCACAAAGCCCGATGATTGGCACCCTTGACCCATGAAATCTTGAGATAATTTCGATTTTACGGCTGATTTATTTGTAATGTCGATATGGGGGAGTGAGGTCTGAACTCCACAGATGTTTTCCATGTTCTCCTCACAGATTGTTGGTCTATTCAATGATGGCTGCAAAAACTCAGTCAGTATCAAAATACAAAACAGAAAATTTGATTTTGTACTTGTAGCTGGTTTTCTTTGTGTCAAAACATTACAATTGAAATTATAAAGCTATCAGGTTCGAAACAAGTACGTTGTAATACTCTTCTTGCAAGTGTTTTAGAATTCCTAAAGCTTTGATATATCATGAGAAATATAAGGCCTGTGCATACATGATAAAATGTATAACGGAACATGTCTAATCATTTCAAACCAGGGCTTCCTATATTGTTAGTTTTGTTGAATCTGTTATTTTAGATTTATGAAAATACATTTTCATCAATTTCATGTCAAGAAGTTCAGATTTTAAAAAATTATAGATAGGGGAAGGGATGGGTCCTGGAGATATCCTT
>NC_049981.1:15916754-15972181 GCF_000003815.2 Branchiostoma floridae | reverse complement strand
TATTTCTTAACTGTAAACCCACTTATTTTCACAGGAGCTAGTCTTGAAGGAAAAAGAAGATTCTGAAGGTGTTTAAAGTTTGTGATTGAAACAATTCTTCAGTACAGTAGTTATACTTACTCACTATTGAGAGGTCACTGTGTAAGCTCCAAAAATAAACTAAATGTTTTAAGCTTTAGGGTAGTCCTTTTTCTTGTTGGATCGGTTTATTAAAATGCTGTATGTTCTATTTCAACAGTCAACTCCTCTTCACTCCGATCACCATCGTGGTGATTCGGATGACTCATTGAGCATGCTCAGTAGGGGAAACGGGGGAGACAACTCCGATATCCTACAGCGAATCAACGCGATTCTTGACAACACACTCGACCTTCATGGAACTAGCGCTAGTCCTGGGAAACTGGTGACACCTTCTGGTAAAAACTGTTATAAAATCTAAAATTAATTGCCCAAATTTAAGGAGACGTGTAATGAACCAATGGATGGATGAATGAATGGGTTGATAGATGAATGGATAGATGAACAGAAAGATGAATGAATAAATGAAAGGGACAATTTTTAAAAACTTCCTCATGCAAAAAGCTTTACTTTAGACATGTAATTTGCAGACATACTGACAGGAGTTGTTGATGATAAATGTGAATTAACTAAAGAAACAATACAATGACAGATTGAATAAGGAAGACAGAAAAATGGAATGAGGGTTCTGTTTTGTTTGCTAAGCTCCAGACATGCCAACCTCCACTGCCAGTAACCCAGTACTGACTGATGCCATGGCAAGTCTCTCACTGAGCGATGTGTCCAGTAACTGTAAGTCTTACATAGTTCTATATTGTGTTTCCTGCCTGAACAAAAACAACTTGTTTTTGATTCTCAGAGCTCAAAGTATTATGAACCTCATTTTGACTGTGTTGGCAAGTTTTACTGACAAGTTTTTTGACATTCTACTAGTGTATATTATGTTGTGCGTAGACAAGGTCAGAGCTTTCTTCCTGTTCTCCTAAGTTTTAAAGTAGACATACTGGTGCAAAGTGAAATTTGAACCATGCTTTCATTTATTATGATAGATGCAGGTGTCTTTGATTAGGTATTCCAACGCTACCGCGAAAACCCTCTGCCGTACGGCGATCCGTAAATTTGCTACCATCTTCCCACACCCGCGGTACAAAAACTATCCGGTTCTAGAGGCAAATTTACCCATCAAAATAAAGGATATAAGTTTCTCTTTCCTGTGATGTGTTTATTTTGCTTGTAAATTGTTTAAAACGCCAGAAATTCGCCGGTGAAAACGGCGCGCCGTAAGCGGGGAGGCCTGGGTTTCAGATCGTGGTTTCAAAACTTTCGGATGCAGCCGCCGTGACCCCTGACTTTACCGCGCTTGCGCTTCGCCGTCTTAGACCGCAGCAGAATGAAAGTTGTACCATTTGAAAGAGCACATTTCAAGCTTTAAAATGATGCCTGGAACATGAGGAAAAATTAATTTTTCGGGGGACAAAAGTCAATTTGAAAGGAATCGTCGATCTTTAATGATAAAAATCACCGAACGAACTTTATTTTTTATTCTTGTTCCTGGTGCCAAACTGACGACAAAAAACAGGGCTACGTTTTGATGTAATCAGCATGTTTACAGCATGCACACCAGCGAAGCGGCGAGCTGTTTTCCCCGACGATCGCCCTGATTTGGCCGGCCGGCGGGGCCGCGCGATCCTAACGCGCCAAATTTTGGGCCCCGCGCCCCTCAGAAACGGAGGATGTGTGACTGAAGCGGCACAAATAGAACATTTTTCGACGCTATGGATGAAGAATTTCAAGGTAAAATACTTGATACAACTTGTAGTGTTTGGGGGAGGGGGGCATGTTGAAGAAAATGTGCTTTTGAACAATTTTTTCTCAAGTCAATCCCAGCAATATAATTTCTATGCAGTGTTTCTTTATCCATGTTTTAGTCATGAAACTTACATGTAATGTAAAATGTTTCTTAGTAATTATTTCTTATTAATTATTCTTAGTTTATTGCTTTCTTTAGTATATTTTACATATGGATAATTTTTTTCACTTTTGTTGAACTTGAGGCACCGTGGCCCGGTTAGGGGTCAGCCGGGGAACCTATGCCCAATTTTTTTTAGAAAATATCAATTGTATATTTTCAATGTCATCGTTACTGTTCGTGTGAATCATTTCTTGCCTCGTTCCAAGTCTAAAATACCATTGTGTATTTTTTTCACTTGTTGAACTTGAGGCACCGCGGGCCCCCGGTTAGGGGTCAGCCGGGGAACCTATGCCCAAATTTTTCAAAACACGAATGGCATTTTCATTGTCAACGTGAAAAAATTGTGCAACCAGATTGTGTATTCTTTGTCAGATTTTGCCAAGTTATTTTTTGCTCGACTTTTCTGGTGTAGCAAAAATCATAAATATGTACTTACCTGCAATATTATATTCTTGTCTCTACTATCAGCCAGGTTCCTACTGACCGGGCGAGGTTGACGCAGTTGGTACTGAGGTTCAGTCGCAGAAGATGGCTCAGAAACAGTGACACTTACCTCCTTCCATCTTGTTGCAGGTATTTATCTACTTAATGATAATAAGTTAATCTATTCCTTACCCCAACTTGCCTGTCTTTCTTTATTGAATTCTTTATTTCATTATTGGATCATTCTGATCCTTTCGTCACAAGAAAGAAAGAAGTCATAAGTCATAAGAAAGATGATGATGTAGATGAACATCAGACGTGGTACTGGAGTAGGTCGTCATCCCCTCAGATGTAAGAACATTATCACCATGGTAGACATGTTAATCATAAAACTCAAATAATTTTGTTTTCCAGGTGGAATGCAGATTGTACCAACTCCCAGATGTAGCTGATATAAGACCGGAGAGCGGAGCGGAGATATTGAATGGTAGAGGTCAAACATAATGTTGACAAGTTGTGCAGCCAGTTCCATTATCAGCATTAAGTTTGTTTAAAGAATACTGTTGCTACCACAGAGAATGATAAGTAAGCTGTGAAAAGTTGTTTACCTTGAATTATTATATACTAGTATAGTATTGATTAAATAAGGAGAAGTACATGTACCTGCAAGTACATCAAAGAAATCTGTATCGATTGTATGTATCCTGAAGACAGCCTTTGACCTTGAAAAATGTTGAACTTATCCTAATAAATTTAGTGTTTTCACAATGTCTACATATTGATATTTTATCTCTTATTAGTACTAACATCTGTCTTCTATATTTTATTATACAATTACAAGTGTAAAGTTGTACTGTTGATGCTGTGTAACATCATGACTTAACATGAAAATAATGCGACATATTCACACACTTACCTTTCACCTTGACCAAGTTGACCTTGTTATAAGGCAATTAATATTGCTGATATTCTATGGATGTGACATTGTTAATGTTGGTATATTTGTTGTGTACATTGCAAAAGTATATGAAGCATGATATTTAATCTTCTGCAATGCGACTCAACTGGTGCAAAAAACACCATTGACCGTAACCCAAAATGTGAACTTTTAAACCCAAATTTACTTATTTTTTAAAGAATTACAGGGAAGATGACAATTATTGTGTGAAAGGACACCAGTGGGTGCTGTTATGTGTAAAATATTGAAGGAGAGGGTTGTTCCTGTCAAGAGATACAAGTGTGTGATCTTTGGAGGATTTTTCCTTCTCCAGGGGTCAAAGGTCACGGTGCCACCTGTGTAATTTGTTGTGAAATGCATACTTCGACCCTGTGTAAAAACATAATAAAATGACATGAATGTTCAGAACTCTGTGGAGTGATTCTATGTAGTACATATTACAGGGAAATAAGATAAAACAAGCTTTGCAGCCTTTACTTACCTTTTCATCAACCCTCAAAAAAGGTATTTTGTTAATTTTCATAGTTTATCGCGCAGCCGGCCATATCTGAGGGTAGGTTTTGGCAACTTTGTGGAGCCATATCTCAGCAACCCTTCAAGATATTTGCTTCATTTAAAAAGCATTTTACTCCTCTTGGTTAGCTCTTTCAGAAACAGTAAAAACAGTCATTGTATTGTGTTTTTGAAATTTTGGTTGGAATACCTGCTTTGATATGATAATATACCATCACAATCAGCAGTTTGACCAATGAAAGAGTGGCTGCACGCCTCAAAAATATGTGCATTCTATTTGGCACGTCTAAATTTTGAGTAATGGGGCAAGACTAAGTAGCAGTAACATTCATTGAGGCATGTCAAAACTGTGAATGAACAACACAGTTTTGACATATGAACATACTGTTTCTTTCCTAGTATGTTCCATATTAGAGAAATTAGAAGAATATTAGAAAATTTAGATTTATCTAGTTTATATTTATGTTTGAAAATCTTTCTGTAAATTTATGTCTGATGCTGTTTTTTGTCCTTTAATACGGTAACAATTTTTTTCTGAGGTCTTCCATGTGCAATAAAATGGACCTGACTATTTTGGGATGGGATGTTTTACAGTGGAGTTCCAACCATTTGGCGGAATGGCGGTTGCCTTACCTCCTACCCAGGATGCTTTGCAGGTGCCCTCCTCGGTCATGACGCCCATGTCAATAATCGACCGGCTGGTTGCGAGCATGCCCTGTAACCCCACCATCGGTAAGCAGGCTCCTCACCATGACAGTTATGCCAGAGGTGAGGCTATTAGGAACAGCAGGTCCTTCTGAAATAAGTTGATGCAAAGTTTTCCTGACTTTTTTTGACAGTTCAGTGGAAGAGCTGATTACTGTAAATGCATTTCCTTTTGGGATTGTTTCATTTCACAGTAGAAGAATGGTCAAGTTTTATGGTGTTTGACTTTCTTACTTAAAGAGTAGCCAGGCTGTTTTAGAATCAGTGGGTGTGAGCGGATATATTCCAGGAAATCACTATAATTGTACTTTCAATGTGAATGTTTCATTTGGTAAGGACTAATGATAAGTTTCTCTTGTCCCCAGGACTGGACTTTGTCAACTCGTCCGGACCAGACCCCCTGCAGAGCCAGCAGGCCTCCTACTTCACGACAGCGTACGACCGGCGCAGGAACTACCGCCAGACCCAGGATCGTGACTCGTTCCTGCCGCCGTACGGTCTGAATCAGGGGGACCGCGGCAGTTACGTGGATACCAGGATGGATCAGAATCTGTACCACGCTCCGTTGGACAGAAGCTCGTACAGTTACAACAGTCAGATGGAGAGAGGCAGCTATGAGCCCGTGTTCGGTAAGCCCTTCTCCCCCCTTTCCAGTAGTGTGCGTAGTATCCTGCCTCTGGACCAAGGGGTTGGGAGTTTGAATCCCAGCTGTTGTTGCTCACCACACAGGCAAATTCTATTGGAAACGTTTGCAGTCCAGGGCTCGAAATATTGGGTGCATGTGCACCCAGGTGCACCCAAAATTGGAACTGCGCATCCAATTTTTTTCAGTGGGTGCACAGGGTGCACCCAAATATTGCACCCAAATATTTTCTTAGTGTGGAAAGATATCGATTATACTAGTATACATCATATTTTTGACATCTATGTGTTAGAAAGATAATAAAAATGTCTGTCATGTTACTTGTTCAAGGATTTGATAGCTTATAAATAAGTTTTGTTATTAGGTTTTTTTGACATTCTACTTAAATTTAAGTGGTGCACCCAAAAGTTTTTGGTGCTGTAACAGTGGGGTTCTAGCGCTGCCAAACTGACCACGCCAACAGCTCTTGAGCTTTTGGTGTTGTGGTTAGCACATTGGATTTGTGATCCGGCTGCCCGGGTTCGGCGCGGGTTCGAATCCCGGGAGTCGTGGTGTTGTTTCTTTCTGTTCTTACTCGCCCCTCCGAATTTCTACAATGGTTCCCACGCCGGCCCTGTGAGTAACAGGCTAGTATGTGCCACACAGGGATGTCGATCTCGGAGATTCGAGGACGAATCTTGAAAAGAAAAGGGGGAGTAGTGTAACAGTGGGGTTCTAGCGCTGCCAAACTGACCACGCCAACAGCTCTTGAGCTTTTGGTGTTGTGGTTAGCACGTTGGATTTGTGATCCGGCTGCCCGGGTTCGGCGCGGGTTCGAATCCCGGGAGTCGGGATGTTGTTTCTTTCTGTTCTTACTCGCCCCTCGTATTTCTACAGTGCACCCAATCTTTTAAGCTATTACAATTGTTGTGCTCTTCCCTATAGGAGGGGGAGGATTCAACCACATGTATGATCGTCATGGTAACTCCCGCTCTCCCAGTCCCAGCGACTCGGACACCAGCGGTGTCAGCAGCAGCACAGGGTCAATGTCACCCGAGGACACGCTTTCATCACTTGTGGTATGTTATAGCGACAAACATTGGTTATTTTTGTAAGCTAAACTGTGACTGGTCAATTTGATAGGTTGCCTTTGTCAGTTGTACTGTGATTTGCCAATTTCATAGGTTGCCACAGTGACTTGTACTGTGATTTGTCAATTTCATAGGTAGCTTTTGAAGCTTTTCACTGTGAATGGTTGTTTTATTATATAATGCTTTACTTTGTAAGCTGATCAATTTGATGAAAGGAAAGTATGTATGACAAATGGGATATTTTGAAGAGGGAAACATGCTGCATTTGCCAGCAAACATGCTTTTATTTCCCTACTAGAAAGCTTCTAAATTCTTATTGTCTTTTACTAATATTTTGCCTATTTTTCCCCCTCATATTTGTTTTTTTTAACTACAGGGAGGTCTTAGCCTCGATTCTAACTCGCGCAGTCCTCTCCGACGTCACTATGACTCGCACGGCAGTTTCTATGGCAACCAGATGTCTTCCAACGAACTTGACAGCCCAGTTGGCATGCCGTCGGGCGCCAGTCTCCTGTCAGACCGGCGCTGGGCTGGCGCAAACTGGTTCAACGACCCCTTCAGAATCGAACGGGACGCCAGGATGTATCGAAACGCTGCTGGTAAGAAAAAAACATCCTCGTTTTACACTCAATTGTAGATTGTGCTGACTTCCCAGAAAATGTCTCAATTTGGTGCAATGGTGGAATTGCTTTTTCATTGTATTACACAGTGGACTACTACTACTACTACTATAATTGTATAACGTGTGTTTTTAACAACTTCTGAATTTTATGCCTTATTCACTCTAGTTGTAATTGTAGATTGGTCTTTCAGGATTTCTATTATGGTAACTGATATGTTTATGGTTTCGTGATAGGAGGAGAAAAGAGGTGTTTTAAGTCTGCAGTTCAAATAACAAACACTTCAGATTTCCATGTGGTGATAATGTTTGCATTGACAAAAAAGATTGTTCAGCAGCGTAATTCAGCCCCTCATGCTGCAAAGCTGATTTTACTTTGTCATTATTGTTTTGAATCAATAAACCAGTCTACTACATTACTTCTGCTCGAAACCTGAATTTAAAGATATCGTTGAAGAGGTTCATCAGTCACGTATGCAAACAGTTACAACAAATTTTCATCAATCAATGACTGTTTTTGAAGAGGTACCTACCCCTTCTCCGCAAGGAGGCGGGGGGAGGGGGCAGATGATCCACGCAAGCCTGACCTAGTCTCGTGTTCTCTCGCGAGAACTGAGATTAGGTCATTCACCTGACGATGATGTACTGGTAGACATTGAAAATTTGGGAGGTATGTACTGTACCTTTTCAAAAACAGTCATTGATTGATGAAAATTTGTTGTAACTGAATTTAAAGAGAAAACCACTTAAAGTATTTCACAATTTACTGTGGAAGTAGCTGGTAACAGTTCTTGCTATAGACTTGCTGAGCTTATCATTTGAATTACAACATTGGCCATTTGTATGTGCTACTAGCTATGTGTGAGCCGACCTGTACATGGAGTGGCCAGCTGCCCATGCGCCAACACAAGTGTCCCATCTACTCACCAAAGGTGTTCTTAGGAGGAGTGCCCTGGGATATCACTGAAGGTTGGTGACTTAGACTGCCATGTGTTGTACAGTGAAGTATATATCTGACACTTGATGTATTTCTTTAAAGTTGAATCTCTGTAAGAGAAATTAGTGGTGCAAAGATATATGCATATATTACATTAGATCTGAAAAGTATGGATGATAATGTGTGCACAATTGCATCGTTCTTACTAGAAGCTTTTGCACAGTTTTTCTTGCAGACTTTTTCGAACAATCTAATCAGAAAGCAATTGTTTGTTGTTTGACTACTATTCAGCACCATGGACATGGACGGTGTTTCGAAAATGTATCTATATAGCTGGTATAACTAACTGCCCTTCTGCGTAACATACCAGCTTTGAAGGCAAGTGGGGTGGCAGCAGCTGGCTATATTACACTGAACAACTTGTCACACCTAACTTCTGCAAATGTTCTTTAAAACGTTTATTATGAAGTGGCTTCCAATGTAAGTTGACTCAGATTTGTAAGTGGTGCTGTTGGCTTAACTTGTAAGGAGGAATGCTCCTATCAAAAATTTCCATTGCTAGTTCCTAACAACTGTGTCAATGTTAGTCCTTATGTTTCTTCCCTCCTAGTTGGTCTCCAGGCTGCCTTCAAACCGTTTGGACCAATCAAAGTGGAGTGGCCAGGAAAGGACAACAAACATCCCCGATATCCGCCAAAAGGTGACGATCAAAAAATTATTCCAAATTTTGTGGTTGATTGCAGTTTGAAGATTGCAATTTTTCAATTAAGTTTTGTTGCACACTGGAAAAGTAGGTTAAGCTATGCTACATGTTGTTTTTACTACTATCTGATTTGAAACTTTTACATTTTTATAACGATATTGCTGTTTTTTCTACAATTGATACATTTATATAATATCCATAGAGTCAAACCTGTCCTACATGAAGGCCATTCTTTATTAGTCATTGACTGATTTTCCCATTGACAAGACATCTTTTTCCAGTCTAACAACAGACAGTCAACTGGACGGTGAGTGAGTGAGTGTGATCTAAGCATTATGATCCATGTGTACAACAGCTAGCTGTCCACTGTGATCATTTCAAGTCCCTTCAGTAGTCAAAGTAATCGATCACATTTCCAAACTGGGACCTGGTCGGGATGTTTGCAGAAACCAAAAATAAACTTTTAAGTGTTTATCAAGTACCAAATCATGCTCATGACTAATTTCAATACGTTCTGTGTGTTGTGTTGTCCCTTATATCATGCCTTTCGTTCCCGAAAGTTGCCAGGCCTGGCCCCAGTTTGGAAAATGTGACTGCATCATTAACAGATTTGACTGTATCACCTAAAGTTGAAGCTGTGTCACTATAGCTGTGGTCCAACCCTGAGTCCTACCCTGGCCCTTGCCTCCCCAAAGCAGGTTACGTGTACGTGCTGTTCGAGTCAGACAAGGCGGTGAAGGCGCTGCTGCAGGCCTGCACACACGACTTCAGCCACGGCGGGGAGTACTTCTACAAGATCTCCTCACGACGCATGCGCTGCAAAGAGGTCAGGGGTTGTAGCCTTCCTCTTGGTAGTACCGTTCAATTAGTAGACTCAGATGAAAGTGTTGCAATTAGGAATAGACATATTATATCAAATGGGCTGCTTCTGTATACACTGTTATCGTGCTGATCTGTAGCATTAGAACTGCTGTTGACAAACCAATCTTGACTGTCCATCACTATACTAATAGTACGACCAATAAGAATGCTTATTAGTGTGTTGATGAAGGTTAGACTTCCAGGTAATAAGATACGCCAAGTAGCAATTACTCCAGCAAGCAACCCAAATTATGTCCAGTTGCTTGAGTAATTGCTATTTGGCAAATGGGTATTAGTAATTCCACTAATGACAAACCGTATAATTGTTGCATTTCTGCATTTTTATTTTGTATTTTTTTGTATTTTGAAAGAGAAGGGCAGGGCTATTGGATCTCTCTTTTGTGTGCAAAAAATAAAAAAGCTAATAAAGCAATTCTACATTCACTTTCTAAGTATTCTATTATGATTTGTTTACAGTTCACACTTGTATTGTTTGCAAATACAGGTCCAGATCATACCATGGGTCACCTCCGACAGTAACTACGTGCGCTGCCCGTCCCAGCGCCTGGATCCCGGGAAGACCGTGTTTGTCGGGGCGCTACATGGGATGCTTAATGCAGAGGGGCTCGCTAACATCATGAATGACTTGTTTGGTGGAGTGGTGTATGCTGGGATTGATACCGATAAGCACAAGTACCCTATAGGTCAGAGACTCTATTTTGAATTAAGGATGAATTTAAATTTGTTGTCTTTTTGGCATAGCCACAATGCAAACCTTTATTGCTGTGTTGGACTCCTCTTACCAGAAGAATGCTCCCGAAATAGCCATTTTTTTTGGAGATGGGTTTTATGATGTTTTTTTAATCAAAATTGACATTTCTACAGAACATTTCAACTGTGATATTGCCACAAATGACATTGACTTGTTCATAAATCTATGTTTGAAGAAGTGCTAACACTTTCTTGAGAGAGAGTCTGATTAAGCCTTAATCATTGAAAAACTTCAACATAAGGGGAGATTCATCTAACAATATCTGGAGTTTTCCTGGCTTAATTAAAAAACTTGCTTGCAAATTTAGAATTTCTACAATCATTGGACCCTACCCAATTGCTTGTATTGATGTTTTCATTTGAAGCTAGAATGTAAACTTTTCTGTGTGTTATTTATTCTTTTCTTCAGAGCGTTGTACAAACATCTAGAAACTTTGAGTAGTGTGTTGTGTGAGTTTAGTTCTCTTCTCTATGTTTCAGGGTCAGGCCGAGTGACCTTTGGTAACCATAAGAGCTACATGAAGGCTGTCCAGGCTGCTTTCATTGAGATCAAGACTCCAAAGTTCACCAAGAAGGTCAGACTTCTCCTTGTTCTAGTCTATCTGGACCTCACACTATCTTCATGTAGGGTACAGATTCAGAAGTTCCCACTAAAACCCATGGTGCTGAAATGCCATCCATTGATCTTTTGCTTGGCAGGGCAGTTGTAGATAGATGGCAGTTATGCTACTCACATGCTGTATTTGTCCATCCATATATGATCATCTCAACTTCTTATATTTATTGTCATGTTCATATAGTTAAGATGTCCATGAAACATTGAAATGAGCTTCAAGACAATGCACTCAAAGAGCTCAGGAAGAGTAACTGCAATGTACATGACTTTGTATATTGCTATGCTGATGGTGGATTTGAATAAACTCAGACTCCAAGTCCTTGGAATGATAAAAAACAACTAGGCTTGAACACAAGGACACTTGAAGGGGAATGACAGATGATATACCAGTGAGTGAGTGAGTGAGTGAGTGAGTGAGTGAGTGAGTGAGTGAGTGAGTGAGTGAGTGAGTGAGTGAGTGAGTGAGTGAGTGAGTGAGTGAGTGAGTGAGTGAGTGAGTGAGTGAGTGAGTGAGTGAGTGAGTGAGTGAGTGAGTGAGTGAGTGAGTGAGTGAGTGAGTGAGTGAGTGAGTGAGATGATTGCTTACAACTATCTTGATACTATAACTTCCTTTGGAAAGAGTGAAGGCAAATGAACTGACTGACTGACTAAATGATTGATTGATTGATTGACAGGTTCAGGTGGACCCTTACCTGGAGGACTCCCTGTGCAACACATGTAACTCCCAGCCGGGACCATTCTTCTGCCGGGAGATGTCGTGTTTCCGCTACTACTGCCGCTCCTGCTGGCAGTGGCACCACTCGCTGGACACGCTGCGCCACCACCGCCCACTCATGCGCAACAACAAGTCCCGAAGGTAGGTCAGAGCTCAACTGAACCTTGATGTGAGACCTTGCCATTTTGCAAAACATTTCATCCACTGAGAAGCTTTTTCTCACATGCGTTTTCTATCTATCATCATAGTAACCTTTTGGAAGAGATTATTAAACATTTGAGTAAGGCCATGCTGAGAGTTTTGTGTAGAAACTCTGTTCTTTGATAGACTGGTTGTTTGACATATTTTTTGTTTGCTTCTTCTCTTTTTGAGAAAGCTGGTTGAAAATGTTTTTCTCCTCACAGCCGTGACACAGATGACTAACCAATCACCATGTAGCGGTGGAGAGGCATTTGGAAGAGGCCACATGGTTGGTCAGTCGGATAATATCTCTGGCAGCTGATTGGTGCCTGTTGCTCACCGGACACGGGCTGCTAATTTGGCGGTGGCAGATTCGTCCCAGCACCCACTACAGTTTCAAGATCAGGGAAATCAAGAATGAAGTTAGCAGCTCGTTTGCTGCATGATTCTTTGTTGCAGTGTCTTTATATTCAAGATCTACCTATGATTATTTATTGATCGTTTTGAATAGGCAGAGCCTGGAAAGATCATATATGATTTATTTAAGATGATTTTATATCTGCCAAAGATGATGATGATTATACTTATGAACGTAGTGGGTGCTAATACTTTGATAGTGCCTCAGAATGTTAGACATGCAAAATAGCTGCCTTGTGGACTTTTATCTTTAAAGAAGTACTTTCTGAGGAAACAGCAACTGATTTAGAACTTTCAGGAGAAAAGTTTTTTTGTTGTAAATTTAAGTTGATGTATTTGTCTAGCTAACAGTTGAGATGAGAAAAATATAGAAATCTTTAGTTAATACGTTGATATATACTCTCATTTCTTTTGCATCTGGTATCCAATAGGAAAATACTGTGAGTTTTATACATTTGCTGTTCAAAGATTTTCGATGGTGCTTCTACCTTTAAAAGTTAACAATTCAACTGTCATGTTGTTCACACTGCTACAGTTTTGCCATTGAACGTTTTGGAAACTTGAAAATGAGACTTTGAAGGAAAACCACCCATCAAATGTTTTTATGTTGCACTTCATAAGTTTTGCTTGGCAGAACCGTTTGAATAATAACAAGGCTTTGAACTTAAAACAGAAGTGCACCTCTTACCGTTGAACATTTTAAACTTTTCCTTTGAATCCATTTTGCAATCTCACTAGCGACATACCTTTTAGACATCATGGTCACATATTGTTTTTAAATAGGGGAAACGAGATCAATGTCAAAAACAAACCAATGGAAATAATGAAGGAATGATTTATGAGTAATAATTCAGGCTTGTCACATTTTATCTGAACTCAGTTTCCACTAAGAAGGGTTTACCATTTCTTGAAAGCAAAGGTTTCCAAAAACACTGTGCTTAGAAAGAAATGGATGTTTTAAAACTGGATTTACCATAACACCTCTAATTTACTTACTGCAATAGTTCCAATTTTTGGCAATATTTAAGTAAGATATTAAATGATATTGTTTTTGTATATATTTGAATTGTTGCTGGTAAGGCATATTTCTAAGTTTTGTGATACTTTTGATGTTTTTTGACTTGTGATATGCGGACGGATTATTTCGGATTTGGAACGGCTTTGGATACGGCTTACGACTTGGCGCATCTTCGGATCGCTTTGCATGAGTGTTATGTATGAGTGCACGGAAACTTTGACCATTATTATCATGAGACTAACACAAATTTTGCTTAGATTGGTTCAATTCTGTGGAAACGCACTAGAAACAAAATGCAGTTTTAGAAAACTGGAAGACATTTTAAGGTTGACTTTAAGTATTCAAGAAGAGTTTGTGGAAACGCCATTGAAGGTTTTGAATGAAGATGGCTTGGAGATCTTAGATGACACAATGTCAAAGCAGAGTATGTTTAAGATGGCTTTGTTCTTGTTTTTTGACATTAGGAAAAGATGTGCCCGTTTTTGTTATATGAACAGGCCTTCTCGTTTAGTTCCAGTTGAAACCAGAGATCTCTGCTTTGGCAGTTTTTACCATTGAGCATTTACGAGGAGAATTCAAGTAAGTTCTGTTGAAGTGTTGTAGATAAGAAACGTGACAAAGGATAGAAAAATGACAAACTGCGTTTCCATACCACTTTACTGTTAGCAAGGTGCACTGTATGAATGTTCAAAAAGCATTGAAAAATAAAAAAAAGGTTCAGCATTGACATGTTTCCTTATGCTTGTTTTATTGACCTTGAGCAGTGTTTTCCCAACACCTACACACATCCCAAACATCACAATCCATCCGTTCTTGAGTTACACTAGCAAATATGTGGAAACACTGACATATTCTCCACACAGAGGTTACGGTGGGAAGTGTCTGTAGCTTCTTTCAGCTGCCTCCCTCCCCTTTTCCCTTCCCTTTTTTGTGTAATATCACAGGAACTACTATCTGCCCGACCGTAACCTCTGCTTGCGGAATACATCTTCTTTCTGTCACAATGTACTACTTCTTTCACATGGGACCAAACGCTATTCTGCAAGATTAAACCACCTGTTTATATAGAGCAAGGACCATTGCAGACTACCTCCAGGATGCAGGACCATGCAGGAGTACAGGTTTAGGATGGAATGGCCTTCCAACAAACAGCATTACGTCACTTACTGTATGCAGTCACAACCGTCGCAATCGACCATTCTCCTACAGCAGAGTACCGTCAGTCATTTATTCCTGACTGTACTCTGCTTTCCTTCCCTTTTGCCGGCGGTATTACCCGCCCTACTTATTACATATTAAAGAGCTTGCCCTTATATGGGCAGTCAGCCGTTGGGGATCGGGCGTTGGCATGGTGAGCAAACAAAGTCATGGTAATACGTAACATGATTGGCTGATAGCTTCCCAGCGGCCTTTGCGAGACAGCTTCCGACAAAATGAAGCCCAAGGAAGGCCTGTTCTCTGATTGGTTGACAGCTTGTTTGTGGCGACAATCATAATACCCGTAGGTAGGGCCTGGGACAGCAGGGCCCCATAAGGTAGTGCCGTTGGGGACCGGGCGTTAGGAGGATGCAATCGACGAGTCCCATGCACAGACCTCAGTCTCAAAGCTTAATTGCCACACTCAATATACATGATGAACTGACCTTATTTTATATTGCCATCACATAACTGACCAAAACAAAGTATTTGTTGACCTAAACTATTAATTACACTGGTCAAAGTGGTCACCTCTGCAAGCCGGTCATCTGACCATATGGGGCAATTTTGATGAGACCTTCGTTTTCCCTACCCACATGCTAAGATAATTTTGATCCATGAAGAGGTTTTCGAGTTATGCTGACCACAAATATCAGGACACACAAACAAACAGACAAGTACAGAGAGAGACAGACAAACAGACAGACACACCAAAAACGTAAACTCCATTTATGATGGAGGTAATAACAAAAATGTACTTATTGCCGAACGTTAGATAAAATCCTGTGCGTACCATAACAACAAGCATCTGCTTGGCAATATTCAATTACCACAAGCCCTATGCACACGGAAATATCGCTGACCTTGTTCACAATCCCGAAAACATAGGGGCTGAAGACTGGGGAATTGCCACACTCAATATACATAATGAACTGACCTTATTTAAGATGAATACAAATTACCTGACAGATGCCGCTACAGCTTATACCGCCATCACATCACTGACCAAAACAAGTATTTGTTGACCCAAATTGAAAGTACCAGAGGTGATTCGCGATTTTGCCGGTTTCAATGTAACTCAGTCGACCGTTCATACTAGGCCACGTGAATCCCGCTTCGGTGGTTTCGGCCTAAAATCCGATTTGGCAAGCTTCTAATAGTATGAACGGGGCCTTACATGTCTAAGTAGTCACATCTTTAAGCCGGTCACCTGACCATAACGGGCACTTTGAATGAGGACTGGACGAGGTCCCAATCGCTCCCCAAGACCGTCGGTTACCTTAATTTCCAATAGGTGGCCACGTCGATTTTTAATTTTAACCGTGGTGGCCGTAGGTAACATAGTCTATGGCGTAATTATGGTTTTCGCGTTGAGTTGCTGTGTTTTTATCGAATGTGACATGGTGTTGATCATGATTATCGTTTGAACAGTATTTGCTATAGATTATGATAGATTGATTTTGTTACCAAACGTTGAGTGTTTAATTATATGTGTATGGTGTTCAGCACATCGCCCTGCAGGACTCCAGTGGTCACATGAAAGCTCTGAGACATATGACCGTCAACCATGACAACACTTTTGGGCGATGTGCTGGCACCTTTCTTATTCATTATCCTCATTGACTATACCTCCTGAAGAGGGCTACAGCAGACAGTGACTCGGGGATTGTGACACATCCTAGGGCTTCCAGTCGTTATCCAGCAAAACTGATCAACGACTTAGACTTCGCGGATGATATTGCTCTGCTGGAGTCCGCAAGAGCAAGGGCACAAGAGCAACTGATAAAAACCGCTACAGCTGCTGCAGAGCTTGGTCTAATTGTAAGCGTCCCTAAAACCGAATACATGTGCTACAATGCAGACCCGGGTCAGCCACTCCAGGTCTATGGAGAAGAGATCAAGGAGGTGCAAGACTTTAGATATCTTGGTTCCAGCATGGCCTCAAGTAGTTCTGACCTTAAGAGGCGCAGAGCACTCGCCTGGGCCGTGTTTTGGAAACTTGAACCTCTCTGGAGGAGCGATCTTGTCCCGATCGCTACGAAAGTGAAACTGTTCATGGCTTCCTGTGTCACAGTGCTTGTTTACGGGTGCGAGTCTTGGGTCTTAACACAAGATATGGAGAAAAGAATCAACTCCTTTGCTACTTCTTGCTTTCGCATCATGCTGAACATCAAAAGGCTCGACCGGGTACCAAACTCCAGGATTTATGAACTAACCCAAACAAAGCCGTTGATTGAACATGTACGCTCGAGGCAGTTGAACTTTCTTGGTCATATCCTGCGCATGCCCGAGGACGAACCTGCCAATATCTATGCACTGTATGTACCAACGCATGGGAAACGCAGACGAGGACGCCAAGCTACCTCCTATTTAAAGTACATTCAACAGCTCCTAGGACATTACAATGACCAGATCTCCGCGAAGCAAATCAGTCATCTAGCTGCCGACAGAAGGTCTTGGAAGAAACTTACAGTCGCCTGCGTCGCAGCCGACCGATGATGATGATGATGTATGGTGTTCAGCACTAGGGTCATGTTTGCGTGGCTGTGTGCTGTCCGTGTTTTACAGCAGGACCAGGTTGGTTGTCTCTCACACTACGCATCTTGGACTCTGAACAGTATTGGGGCGTCAAGGTACTCTCCAAGCAGAGGTTCAACCGTTGAGTCGCGCACTCACTAGTCGACCCCCGGAGGGGACGTGGTAAGTCCATGCACTACTGCTCCCAGGTCCTCCTCCGCTAGCTCGGTATCCCTGGAGAGAATTCGAAGCCTCGGGAAGGTCAGCTTCCGGGAGTGAGTTTTTCCACGGGGTCGCCGTAAGAGGAGCGAGGAAACTACCTCCTCACTAGCCCGAAGGCAGTGTCCAGCAAACTTTGCCCGTCTCTGTCTGAGTCTGTGAGACACCCGCGGAAAATCACCATAAATCATAAATGGCCACAATACATGGGTGCTGTTTCCAGCTGATGTTCTGTGCTTTGCCGCAGGAGTAATGTGTACGTACCATCAAGTTTCTTCTCCAAACGAGTAGTTAAAGTCCAAGTTTCAGCACCATGTAGGAGAATGGGCTCTATTACTGCGCGAAAGACTTGTACCTTAAGTTTATACTGGAGCGCCAGATCTTATCCAGTTTGTTACATGCATTCCAGGCCATGGCTTTCCTAAAGCTAAGGTCCTTTTCTGAGTTCATAATGAAGGACCCAAGATATTTGAAGTCCTCTACTTGTTTTATGCAAGTTCCAGATAGAGATTTGAGATCGGTTGGTGCAATAGTAATACTTGTACTTGTTTTTATGAATTCAGTTTTTGCTGCATTACAATAGAGTCCAACTTGAGCCGCTGCTTTCTCGAGAGACTGCAGAAGATCTTCAGCATCCTTGACTAGGTGTGTTAACAGTGCTAAATCGTCTGCAAAGTCTAGATCTGTAAGATTAACAGCTAAGTGTCGACTGCTTATGAGTCGCGCAGATATAGTAGTAGTCGGAAAAATTACACTGGCGCTCCTCTTAAAAGCGTCAAGGAGGCTATTTACAATAGGGCGCATCAATTCTCGTTGAACCGTGATGGTGGCAGATTTCGCCTTCCCGCCATTTATGATTCGCTGCTACCTGGTCGGCGTCATCCGACGACTTCGCGGATAAGTGCAGCGAGTCATTCATAACTGTACTGTTATCGATAATCTTTTGTTCTTGCTTTGTATGTAGCCTCTTAGTACTATTGTCTGTATAGCTATTAGTTGTTATTAATTGCCGTGCATTGTACCCTGTGCAATTGTTGAGCAATAAAATTCATTCATTCATTCATTCTGAAGAAGGTCGGAGTGCTCGGCCGAAAATTTATGGTGAGTTCCTTTTAGTGTTGGAACAAAGTTTAAATTTTTTTACTATAACCCTGTACATCATACATCATTTTGGTGACAACACTAGTTCATCTTTATCCGTGGGGTATTCTATATCCGTTGTTTTTAAAAACATGGTATGCATGGATATTTTGCCAACGGGTGGTGGTTTCAAGCTGCAATATCCTGAAAATATCGCAATTTTAAAGTAACCTCCGTTGACTTGATAACCCTGTTTAAAAAAACGGAAATAGGTTACCCAGCGGATAAAGGTGAACTAACGTTAATCTGCTGGCACAGAAAAGCCGCGACATTTATGACCTGTTCCAAATTACCGAGAGTATATATAGGGCGATTTGTGAAATTATGAGCGGATGACATGCATAGGAAACACAGAGAATTTACTTGTCTCCAAAACATAATGATGTGACGTCAATTTCTGATAAAACTCTATCTGCCTAGCCCAACAAAAAATAACAAATACACATAACCCTACCGAAACAAATGCACAAACACATTTACATACAAGTTATATGATCATCGCTAAATGCAGCAAAGGGAACATAGAGAACAAATTTGGAGACGGGCCAATCCAATCCTTAAGGGACGTTGTCACATTTCAATCCAGGGCCATGATCTCATATTGAAGGAACATTAGATTTGGGCCTGGGCTGACTGACTCATCCCACTGGAAGACCTGGCCAACTCAACATGGTAGCAAATTTGGACCAAGGCCATATGCGGACACACACCAATACAAACAAACAAACAGACAAGACGTAACCTTAGTAGACGAAGACGTTTTCGATATTTTCTTGTAATTTAATTTGGACCATTGCTGAAGTGATACGATTTTTTTCAAACAAAAAACAAACAAAAATGCGCGTGAGGATGGGGAATGTCATCCAATAACGATAAATTCATTTGCTGCATTGGAAACATGTATACTAGGGCTGGGTATCGGTACAGTGTACCGGTACAAAACCGGTTTTTCTTATTGGACCGGTCCAGAAAAACCGGACCTGAAAAAATTAGGTGGACCGGATGTTGGACCGATTGGAAAATTAACAGATTATTTTATCAGGCATTCACACGTTTTTGGCGTAAGCGTTGAAGGATTTTGAAATGCTAGTGTAAGTCTAATACTCCACCAAATAGATCTCTTTGTAGTGAAATGGACCATTGGTATGAGTCATACTGCATCAGGTCCAGGTTCAGGTCCGGACCTGGACCTGATCCTCTGGACCTGAACCGGACCTGGACCTGAATTTTCTGTACCGGTACCCAGCCCTAATGTATACCACCTATGCCGGGTTTAACATTGTCACGAATAGTATCATTCCGCCGGAGATAAAGTGTCAAAAATTCAACATCGTCAATCATTAATGTTATGCTGAATCAAGGAAAAGAAATCTAAGATAGTATTGGATGAGTAAAGGGAATATATCATGGGTACACGAATAACTGTTAAACATTTCTCTTGACAAAGCAGAATCGACATTCATCAGCAAAAAGGACTAATTTTCGTCGAAGGAGTCATATGACTCACACCCGTGAGGCGGTTTCAATCAAAGATGGCGGCCAAAATTATTCTGTTAACAATTCTCGCATTGGAAAAGGCGTAGTTTACAGCGAATTAGCGGTGTTTTGAGTTTCTTTGAACACAACTGTACGTCGAAGCAGAGGTATTGTTCGTATTGTAATCTTCATACTGTTCCTGCGTAAGGTATCAATCCGACAGAGCGCAGTTTTACCTATTTTTCATTGGCGATGTTTTGATTCTGTAGGTGGGAGGGGGGCGGATCCAGCCTCTGGTGGGAGGGGGGCGGATCCAGCCTCTGGATACCGTACACCGAGATTGATTTAACTGTAACAGTGGTGTTCAAGGACTGCTAAACCGAAGACGCCTAACGGCTTAAGCCTTTATGGCCGAACGGTTTGCACGTTCGATTTGTGATCCGGCTGCCCGGGTTTGGCGCGGGTTCGAATCCCGGGAGTCGGGGTGTTGTTTCTTTCTGTTCTTACTCGCCCCTGCCAATTTCTACAATGGTTCCCACGCCGGCCCTGTGAGTAACAGGCTAGTATGTGCCACACAGGGATGTCGATCTCGGAGATTCGAGGACGAATCTTGAAAAGAAAAGGGGGAGTAGTGTAACAGTGGTGTTCAAGGACTGCTAAACCGAAGACGCCTAACGGCTTAAGCCTTTATGGCCGAACGGTTTGCACGTTCGATTTGTGATCCGGCTGCCCGGGTTTGGCGCGGGTTCGAATCCCGGGAGTCGGGGTGTTGTTTCTTTCTGTTCTTACTCGCCCCTGCCAATTTCTACATAACCAACATTATTTTTAACATATACAATTTTTAAGTTTCTTGTCAGGGGCATTGGTAGACAAGTAGAATGTACATACTATCCAACCATACTGTAATTTGATAGAGACTGACAAACTAACATAAGATTCTGTGCTTCAAGTTGTATAACGCCACTGGGTAGAAATCTCGATCATAGTACTCTCTGTCGACAAAAATCACCATGCTGGGAATGTGTTACGGTGGTCTCATATTTACATGAATCTTTTAATTAGTTATTCCAAATGCACTGCGGTAGTAACGTGTTTAGTATGTGAATTTACATTTTTACATTTGTTTTGTACCCATACAGGTAGAACATGGCCTCCAACAATCTAGCGGTACCCATTGTCCTGTGGGGCCATGTGCCCCCAACCCACTGTATCTCCGCCATCCTCCTCACCAGTGATCAGCGTACCGTGGTCACGGGATGTCACGACGGACAGATCTGTCTGTGGGATCTCAACGAAAACATGGAGGTTAGTGAATCGTAGACCTGTACACGTGATTGCAAGTGGTGTTTGCGTGATATACATGTAGAGGTCTGCGTACTCTACTACTCGCCACATCTGGTTCATATTTCATGGAGTCAGGGGCCTGGGCTCTTGCCTGAGTCTGGACATGATTTTAAAAGAGTCATATCATCCTTTAGGAAGGGAATGTAAAGCCTTGTTAGTTTGCTACCCAACATGTTCATGTTTACACATACACAAGCAATGCTCTATCCTCGTAAAGACTGAAATTGAAGGTTGAAAAGGAAACACTGTGTAAGATTAACGTAATTTTTATTTTGCATTTCCAGTTGGTGCCCAGAAATATGTTGTTTGGCCACACGGCAAAGATCACATGCTTGGCCAAGTCTACAGACACATGGGAGAAGTGCAATGTTGTCAGTGCTGCTGAAAATGGGTCAGTATGTATTCTAATGAGATGATCACTTGATATAGTGACTGTATACGTATAGAACTTACTACTGCAAGGATTAGATAAGTGGGGAGAGTGCTTGCTTTGCATGCAGTACATGTATGTCGTGGGTTCAATCTTTGTCCAGGTCATACTAAAGGATTTTAGAAAATGGAACATACTGCTTTCTCTTCTTTTTCTGTGCACTCAGCACTTGTTATGAGATAGAGTATGGTACATTTAAGTGAACACTCGCCAGCACAATTAGACTAGCCCCTTGCTGTCTGTGCG
This sequence comes from Branchiostoma floridae, assembly GCF_000003815.2. Lineage (NCBI taxonomy): Eukaryota > Metazoa > Chordata > Leptocardii > Amphioxiformes > Branchiostomatidae > Branchiostoma > Branchiostoma floridae. Next base: position 15,950,473 of record NC_049981.1, on the reverse strand, counting down.
TTCACATACAATATACATGTGGCCCAAGGGTAATAGAAATGTAGATGACACATGTCATGACTCCTTCAATGGTCAGGAACAGTTGTCAATGAACTGACACCTGTTATGCCTCCCTGATTGGTTGGGAGCTGTGGCCAATCGCTCCATAGAATTTCCTGACTAGGACACTTGCATTGTGATTGACTTGTGATGACTATGTATTTGAAATCAAACTTTAATTGTGTTTTACAGAGAGTTGTGTTTGTGGGACGTTAGTGATGGAAGATGTATTGAGCACACCAAGCTGTCAGGCACACATACTGCAATATATGTAAGTTGTATCTACCTAACAAACTCAAACTAAAGTGTTGATTTTGTTGTAAGGTAAGGGAAATAGAATATGAGCGTAGCAACAATGTACATATGATTCTCTTATGAAATTAAGCATTTCAATTACATTTGTACAAGTCGTATGTCATCTTTTTTCCCAGCCGTACCAAGTTGGTAACAGTAGTTCGCGTGAATACCGACTGATTTGTCATGGGTACTACGCCGAGATTCTTATCATGGATGCCAACAGTCTGGAGGTGCTGTTCTCCCTGTCCTCCAAACTCTCCCCTGATTGGATCAGCTGCCTCTGCATCCTCCGACCAATCAAAAGACACGGTAGGAATTGATGTGACATTTGTGCAAATGAGGGGTTGTGTGGTGTAACTGCAGGGTGTTTTGCCAGAGGTTCTGGGTTCAAATCCTGTCATGCTACCAATCTTTTGCTCTTGGGAAAGGCACTTTTCAACTTTTGTCATTCCACCTATAGCTAGGTGTAAAAATGGGTGCCTGGCTTTAGTTGGGGAAGCAAAAGGTGGTGGAAGGAAAGGGTTGGCCCTGCCTCCCAATACCGTGCCCCAGACACAGTGGATAACAACCCACTGCCCCTACAGCCTCAAAAAGGCTATGGCACTGCATTTACCTTCAGGCAAATGTAAATGACACTCTACAAACTCAAAGTCAGCATGGTAATTCACTTTTCTGTGAACTTACATAGCCAACGGATATTGCATTTCCAGATTTGTTTGCTCCATATTATCAGCAGTAACTGCAATAAATATGTACAGTGTATGAAATAAAACTTAACTTCAACAAAACAAAAGAGGAAAAATACACAAAAATGTAGCATTCACGTGTTGTATGTTGTGTTTTCTGTTGGACAGAGGATGTAATAGTAGCTCTGTCTACAAGCGGAACTCTCAAAGTGTGGACATTAACAGGACAGGAGACTAAGGTAATATCAACTATTACACACAATAAACAAAATCACACTCGTTCAGTATGGGACAAGCCATCATTTAGTATTGGGGATTTCTGTTAGACCGAAGAGACAATACCTTGTCAAGAGTGACTGAAAAATATGTTTCGATATATTACACAATGAAAATCCTAGCAGTGAAAATAAATCTATTGTTAGTCCTCGGTCATTTCCAAATGTCCCCAACAATTGCCATTGGTTTTTCCCATAATGTTAAAGTGTAAAAAAAGGTTTTTGCACCTGCTCTGACAGTTTATGTTATGCATGTTGATAAATTATCATTTCTTGCACAGAAATTGCATGTTTTAAGGTGCACTTTTCAGCATGCCAATTTATATTGAGAGATGCCTGATAATGAGAAAAAAAACGTTATGATCTATTTTAAGCTGATGTAATCTGGTATATTGCTGTTGTACGTTTTCCCCCATATCTTGACAGCCTTGGAGACGAAAGTTACAGATTGGAGGAGCGCACGAGAAGCGGGTGAAGGTCGGAACATTATACGCTAAAAATCGTTCTCTTCTTTTCACTTGTCCTGCTAGCATCCGTTCATGGTGGAGGGCACAGTCAGCATTGACTTCCTATCTTTTCATTCAAACAGCTTTCTAACTCTTCTTTTAACATTCTGGTCAATGTACATGTAACAGACATCTATGTACATAATCTTTCTAGATAACATATATCTACCACCCAGAAAAAACGCATCTGAGGGCTGTGATGTACTGTCCCCCATTATTGCGCATTCCTACAGACTCTAAACTGTGCATATTTGGGGACTACTGCACTAAGAGTGTTGCAGTTACACATTATCCATATTGCTTCTCATGTTCACCATAGAGTGACTCACACTGACTGACAAGATATAAACAATGTGATCAAAAACCTTATTTGCCTGAGTAACAAACTACAATTCATAATGGCATATGAAAAACTGTAAATATTTCATGCAGGTATGAGATCTTGCAACGCTTTGTTTTTCATATATAGTGAGTGGTGGATATATATAATTGCTGATAAATGTTAAATTGACCCTGAGGTTAAACTTAACTGCCAGGATATCCTTTGCATGGCTTAGCAGAATCTATACAGGGGACAAAGACTAACCTCTGACTCCTTTTTAACCTCACAGCAGTCAGTGTCAAGTCTCTCTCTGTTTCACCTCTGTTTCAGTACTAATGATGTCATGGGTCAAAGGTCATGTTGTACTATCTTGTATAAGGTGGTTCATGATATTAAAACTGTGCATGCCCATTGTGATTCATTGTGGGCTGAAGGCTCCTGAGATGTTAACAAAACACAATCGGACATGTGTTAAACATGATCCAGATAGTGTTTCAAGTTAGGGGCCTTCACCTTTGACCTTGCAAATGTGCAATTCAAACTGTGAACTGGCTTGTTGCAGATATATGTATCAAAATGCTTCTGGTTAAACATTTATCTTTGCATGTTGATTCCACAGCGATATCTAACCCTATGGAATTGTTTTGTTTAATATGTTTGATGTTCGCTGTACTTGAAAAAGAACACGACAGACAGATTCTCAGAGATATGTATGTATTGTTGTTTGATATGTTCTCAGACATAGTTATTAAAGCTCAAGGTTAGAAGGTTTTAAAATCATAGTAAAAATTGGAATAATCAAGACCATGTACAAAGAGGACACCTTATCATAAAGTTTATACAATTTGTACTCTTTGTACATGATCTTGATTATTCCCATTTTTTAATGATTTTAAAACCTCCTTCCCACTGATTCATCTTCAATTCAAGCAATAAAGATTCAAACCTACAGCCTTCCCACTTTGATTCTTTGAATTAAGTGATGAAGTGTGATTTTTTTTGGTTACTTGAAGGAGTCGGAGCCAATCTTTGAGACGGAATCGAAGCCCCTTCGCTGTCTGAATGCCAAGACACTAGCATGCTGTCAGTTCACCCAGAGAACAGTTCTCATCGTGTGCAGCAACTACTGGCAGGTAAGGAACATGACACATGTTTAGAATCATCCCACAAACTTTGCCTTCAACCACTCTGCAACCAAAAAGTCGGCACTGTACATGTGTAGGGGCCTTAGAATCCGTCATGTTGTTGCTCCATTCCACTCTAATGGACCGATCCCGATCGAACGTATATCGAACAAATAGAACAAGGTGGAACCCCGTATTCTATTTCGAACACCTCCGTCAAAATGAGCCCCAGTTGAACAGAAATGGCCAACGAAAAATGCTAATGCTATTCTTTGTTGAAGACTACGCCCACCGAGAATAGGTATTGTGGGAGGGAGAGCCACTGCATAGCATTACATTGATGTTAGGCAGGTTGTACGTGTAGAGTAGGGTATGTATAGTCTTGTCTTTCCTGACAATTAAAAATCTAGTGACGACATAACCTCGCCTTACAATTCCCAAGCACCTTGCTAATGACTACATTGTAAAGTGAGGGTGTTTTTATAGTCATTATCATGATTAGATTTATTGTTACTCTTTGATGTCTCCACTTATTTGTACTCTATTTGTACTATGATGGAGAATGTGTCACTTGTATAGTCTGTAGTAGTACTATCCAGACAAGATCCTCACGGTGCATGATATTTTTTCACTATGTAGAGATGACATAATATTGCAATTCTACAATTTCATGCAATGTGCTACACTCCAAATAGATTTACTTTTACTTTCTAACTCTGTGTCAGAATAACATCATGACTGTTTTATTGTAGGTGTATGACGCTGGCGACTTTTCGCTGTTGTGTTCTGTACCGAACAAGAAAGGTGAACCGTGGACAGGAGGAGAGTTTGTGGCCGGAGATCGCGTTATCGTGTGGAGTAAGGCCGGGCGCGGGAGCCTCTACCAACTTCCCTCTTGGTAAGAGCAGCGTTTCTTTATCTATTCTACATTTTACAGTTTGGAAACATGAATCAGTCAAATATCTGTTATATTCTTGAATTGTATAGTATTATGCATTGTTGGAAGGCTTATTTCTCACCCTTTGAAATGATGTTTGATATGATTCTATATTCAAAAGTTGAACACTAGAGGGCTGACTATGCAAGTAGATCACAGAACAAAACTGCTGAAATTCCTCCACCAACACAGTGTCTGAGGTATACTATAGGCTGGGGTATTTCAGCATTTTGGGGGGGGCGATCCACCAGCAAAATCAGTCATGGTGCTCAGTCATTGGACAAAATAGATACTTTTTAAAAAGAAATTAAGCTTTTGTATCATGTAATGAATTGTTGAATATTGTTACAGTCAACTGTTGTAGAAGTTGAATGCATGAACATCTCTTCTTGCATGTGTTTTAGCTGTATTCCTGACAGTGCTGACTTCAGATCCGGGGTCGGACAAGCAGCGGCAAAAACACCAGCCCCGTTCCAGTACCTCATCATGGAGATACAGCCCGCAAAAATTAGAAAGGTAGGAGTGCATATGTATCTATATAGCCTTTCAACTTCTGTATTTGTGTGCTGGAATAACAACCTTTTGGCATAACACACCAGCTTCTGTACCTGTATCTGAATAGCTGGTATAGCCACCATTCAGCATAGCACAACAGCTTTGAATACTGTATCTGCTGAATACTGTATCTGCTGTAACTGCTTTAATGTTAACTTCCAGCATAACACACCAGCTTCTGTATCAGGTATCTCGTTGTAGCTGGTATAGCCACAAAAACCAAATCATCACTAAACATTTTAAGATTAACAGACTTTACTATTATAATTCAGCTAAGAATAAAAATTCTGAGCAAATTGTGTTGTTGGTAGCCTTAATTGATCCCTTCCTTGTCAATGCTGATTTTCCCAGCCCCTCGCTTGCACCCCAGCCATGAGCTTTTCATTTGGTCGCCGTGGATCGTACCACAAGCTGCTGCTGCGGGGGGATTCACACGGGAGGGTCACCATGTGGAAGATCCCTGACATCACAGAAAAGGAGCTGTCCCGCCTGAAACAGGAGGATATAGTGGACCGACCCCCAGGTAGGAAAGAAGTTTCATTATTCTGTTGGATTTAAGTATAGATCAGAACTATTATTTATGAGAAATGACAAATAAATGACCGTTATGTATACTTCTCAATATTTTCAGTGAACCTCTAAAAATCGCTCTCACATTCCATTCAGAGTAACACTATTATTATAACATGATTGTGATTTTCCATACTATACTCATATAGCCAAAAGATAAAACTCACAGTAAAAGAAAAGACAGAGCTGTACAGTAACCTCAATGGGACAATGTGCCAATGCTGTCTTTGTCCTATTTCAAAGGTATTCCCTGGTTTGAATCCTGTGACTCAGATATCAGTTCCACAGGTATTTGGACTACTCCATATTGGCATAAATACATGACAAAAATTGAAAAATCAAATGACAATCATTTTGTCATATGCCGTTGAGTCTTAATTACAATGATTGAAATATGCTGTAGTGGCGCAAATGTTCAATGTGTTGCTTTTGACATCATTACACAGATACTGTATGGTATTCCATTGTAGATAAACACTTATACATCATACATGACATTGTACGTACATGTACACCAGTGTTGTAACCTAGTGTTGTGAACCTTGCTTACGAGTTATAAGCAAAACACAGCAAGACAAAGATAAACTATATCTGTTTCTATGTGTGGTGTGTAAAATCCTCTACTCATAACATAAGGGTTTGCCGAGTCCAAGATTTTTGTCCATTATCTGGTCACATTGTGGTGTGCTTTGATCCATTGTTAACCTCTTTCATTTCACACATGCCAAGTTTTCATTGCACCTCAGTCATAGTTAAAACATTGTTTAGGAGGGAATACCTTGTGTAGTAAATTGCTAAGTGCACACGTGTACATTGCATGGTATTTACATGTAGTAATAGCAAAAGGTAAAGGTACAATAATAGCATTTTTAGGCTGTAGGGGCAGTAGGTTGTTATCCACTGTGTCTAGGGAACGGTATTGGGAGGCAGAGCCCATCCTTCTCCTCCCACTGCCTTTTTCCTCCCCAACCAAAATTAGGTACGCACACAACCCAAGCTGATATATTGCTTTATTTCCAGACATGCCCCCACATGTGTCTGTGAGCCTACAGGATGTATGGGACTCCATGGAGCTTAAACCAGCAGGGATCATTGATCAACTGGTCAGTACAGTACACGTTCTTGGATCAGTTTGTATTTTGTTTTTTTGATCATTTTGGTTAAATTCCTAATTGAGATGAATAGTGAGAATCAGCCTATTATTATTTTTCTATTCTAGAGCACAAAACAGGATAACACCCCACTGGCCATCACGGCAAGCCTGTACCTCCCCGCACAAGGCCGTTTGGTTTGTGGGAGGGAAGACGGCAGCATCATCATTGTACCTGCCACACAGACTGCCAAGGTGCAGCTACTACAGTGTGAACACACCAAACAGAGAGGTAAGTTTGTTTGTTTGTGTTACTTAGCTGGTAAACTGCCTTGAGATGTTCATTCATTCAGGCCTTTAGGCACATAAGGCAGCAGATTCCTTGCTGTTTCTATAGGTATGTTTTTACAGAGAGAGGTTGCTAGACCTTTCCCGTTGAAATTGCTCAAGGCACCTGCTTGAACACAGGACCCCATTTTTCTCCCTTCTAAAAGACAGGCACAGCCCTATCCAAGATGCCGTTCCCAACATTGAACCAGGGTCACCCAATAACCAACAAATTGGAACCAGGATCTCAATTGTGGACTTTGACTAAGACATAGTCTTGTATAGACACATGTATTGTATATTTTAGGAACAGTCATTTTTAGTGTTTTAAGGCTTTTCCTCTCTGAATCTTAGCCTTCCAATTTAGAAAAATAGACGGCTTAGTAAGGCTTGAAGTGCTGGTCAGCCTACATGCACATTAAGGTGATTGATGTATTGATTGATTGATTGATGCTCTACCCAGGTTGGCCCCCACACCGTATCCTGAGAGGTCACAAGGGAAAGGTGACGTGCCTGGTTTACCCTCACCAGGAGTCGCTGCGCTACGACCCACAGTACTTGGTGTCAGGCGGCGTGGATTTTGCTGTGTTGCTGTGGGACCTGTTCAGCGGACAGCTCCTGCACACGTTCTCTGTGCACGGCGGGGAAATCACGCAGCTGGTCTGTCCCCCCGACAACTGTAACGTAAGTCTAGCCTGACCATTTTCATTTCAAGTCATGGCTGCCTGTTAGAGATGGCTTGTTTTGGAGTAATAGCTTCCTGTACATCCTCAAGGTTGCATGTTAACAATCTTGTCACCAATCATTTGTAGTGTTATTGTTATTATGATAATGAATGAAAGAAGACTTTTCCATAGCCTTATGCATGTGTAGTGACTCATTTTTTTGTACCATCCACAGTTAGAAGACCAGTACCCTACTGGAACCCCTGTGGTATGATTGTTATTTTCAATGTTTTGTTGTTCTTTATTTCCTTTTTTTCTTCTATCCAGACTTATTAACCTCCTTACTTCATTAGACAGCAATGTCGTCATGCATTCTTACTCATGCTGATTTATATTGCTTTTAATTTATATAACACTAATTAATAAGCTAAGTGCTTTTGATTTCTTGATAAAATGTACTTTGCAGGTTATTGTTGCTGTATATTATTTTGCATATAGTAGTTCATAACTGGGCTCACTAACATTATGCAAAGGCATACTTTCCTATCATTTGAATATATAAATGACCACACAGACTTTAGACGACACAAATACATTTTGTATACTGTGGTTAGGAAGTATAATTTTGCTTTTAGCAGTGTCACACATTTAGCACTATCTGACAACTTTGCTCCCTACCACTCCCCACACAAGGTTGGCGCTGGGTTGGAACAAGGATGTTATAGTGGTTGGAAGTAGCGTGGAATCCATCTTATTTTACATGTAACTCTAAGCTGATCAGTGGCAATGTGCAGATAACTTTTAAAGACTACCGTAGTAAACAATCTCCCTGACCAACCTCCTGACCACAGATGACATTGCTCAGGACTTACCCAACCATAGTCTGTAGAAAGTTGAGAGGCGATCATTAGCTATGTGAGACAAGTACTTTGAACACGTATTTCAATTCTGATGGCTGTGCCTGTAGATTGTAGGAACCGGAATTTTTATTCACGTCACTGAAATATCAGCTAGATATAAACACTTGTTGTAGAAGTTTTTCATCCATCAGAAACATCTGCACATTTTTACCGCTGGCTTTATCTGTCTGCCAGGCTCGCGTGCTGCAGTCGGTGTGTTCGGTGGCCTCAGACCACTCAGTGGCGCTTCTGAGTCTCCGTGAGCGAAAAGCGCTACTGTTGGCCGGACGTCACCTGTTCCCGGTACAGGTCATCAAGTGGCGCCCTGCTGACGACTTCCTGGTGGTCGGATGTCTGGACAATACCGTCTACGTCTGGCAGATGGAGACCGGTTTGTGACAGCACCGTCCATTTTTATGTCATTATGTCAAACAAGTTCTCTTGCACCAAACAAGTCCATTACAAAGAAAGAATCAAAAGAACAACATACTAGTAGGCTTACCTACCTTACCATCTTACCTAAGATGTCTGTCAGTTGTTACCATAAGGTTAAAGAATTTCAAATTCTAGCAACTCTGAACTTCACTTTCTGTTACTCTACATTGAATGTGACTAGTGTATGGACAAACAAACAGACACAATTACAAGTTGTGTTCATAGAAGTAAGAACCATCTAAAAGCTCACCCTAAAAAAGTGTGGTATTCAAAAGTTTGTATGCAAGTTGTGAAATATTTGTGAAATTTTTGTGTGGGAAAAGTGTTTACTCTATAGTGATATGAATTAACTCCTTCCAGGTCACCTAGACCGTGTGGAGAGTGGCAGTGTTGCACAGGACATCCTAAATGCCTGCGATGAGACCATCCTCCCCAGCGAGAGCACCACCACACTGGCACAAGCACTCAAACGAAGAAGTCTTGCTGCCTTCAAAAATGTGGCTCAGGTCAGTTGAAGGACATAATGGGATATAGAGTTTGCAGCACAACATCGTCAGTGTAAATGTTGTTCAGCACCAGGGACAGCAGTGTCAATGTGAATGGCATTTAGTACCAGGGACAGCAGTGTCAGTGTGAATGGCATTCAGTACCAGAGACAGCAGTGTCAGTGTGAATGACATGTAGTACCAGGGACAGCAGTGTCAGTGTGAATGGCATTCAGTACCAGGGACAGCAGTGTCAGTGTGAATGACATTCAGTAACAGGGATAGCAATGTCAGTGTGAATGTTGTTCAGCACCAGGGATAGCAGAGTCAGTGTGAATGTTCTTCACTACCAGGGACAGCAGTGTCAGTGTGAATGTTCTTCAGCACTGGGGACAGCAGAGTCAGTGTGAATGTTCTTCAGCACCGGGGACAGCAGAGTCAGGGTGAATGTTGTACAGTACCAGGGTAGCAGGGTCAGTGTGAATGTTCTTCAGTACCAGGGACAGCAATGTCAGTGTGAATGTTCTTCAGTACCAGGGACAGCAATGTCAGTGTGAATGTTGTTCAGCACCGGGGACAGCAGAGTCAGTGTGAATGTTGTTCAGCACCAGGGACAGCAGTGTCAGTGTGAATGTTGTACAGTCCAGGGACAGCAGTGTCAGTGTGAATGTTGTTCAGCACCGGGGACAGCAGAGTCAGTGTGAATGTTCTTCAGTACCAGGGACAGCAATGTCAGTGTGAATGTTGTACAGTACCAGGGACAGCAGTGTCAGTGTGAATGTTGTACAGTACCAGGGACAGCAATGTCAGTGTGAATGTTGTTCAGCACCGGGGACAGCAGAGTCAGTGTGAATGTTGTTCAGCACCAGGGACAGCAGTGTCAGTGTGAATGTTGTACAGTCCAGGGACAGCAGTGTCAGTGTGAATGTTGTTCAGCACCGGGGACAGCAGAGTCAGTGTGAATGTTCTTCAGTACCAGGGACAGCAATGTCAGTGTGAATGTTGTACAGTACCAGGGACAGCAATGTCAACTTAAGTATCTTGTTGTTTTCCCTGAGATTAACCATAAAACTGTCTGTAATATATTTCTCAAAGGTTAACAAACAAATCATTTCAATTTGAAATGATCTATACAAATTGACTACAATGTTGATTTGAATTCCCAAATATCATTTGTTGTTGTTTGATTGTTTACAGAGAGCTGCCTTCCAGGTTCTTCAGACTTCCACAACCAGCCAATCACAAGCCGAGGTCTCCAAATCCCAGAACTTTGCCCTGTCAATCACCCCTATGCGGACCAATCCCAAGGACTCTGACTTCCATGTCTTGTTTTTCGATACTGAAGCTCTCATTGTCCAGCTTCTCACAGACGAGACTCTCGGTTTGTCCTCTCCGATCACCCCTGAGCCAAGTAAGCAAAAGGACCAATCCGAATCTCCATCATCCAAACGTCGCACTCTCTTCAGTTCTGTAGGTGAGACCATCAAAGCTCAAGTCAGCGAGACCATAAAATCACAGCTGAAACAAGGCTCGGACTTCATTGACCTAAAAATGATGTCCGGAAGCCCAAAGAAAGAGCAAACAAATGGTCAGAAGGAGAGTGTTGATTTAGAGTACAAGTCCAAACGCTCAAAGAACTTAACACTGTTAGAGTATAACCTTACTTTAGACATTGCTCAGCTGTTGATGTCATGTCTACATGCATGGGGGTTGGATCTAGAGTTGGACAAGCTTTGCCTGTTCAAACTTGGACTGCTGAAACCGCACATTCCGGTTTCGTTTGGCCTGATCTCCCGCGGAGGACACATGTCCCTGATGCTGCCAACGTGGTACAAGTACAGAGAGAGAGTGACTACGGGATTGGCTGAACCAAAAATGACGCAGCTCGTCCCGAGCGCAGCGCAGGTGGAGCCAGCTGGAGTTCCCCGCGTCGGTTCTTCACTGGTGCACAGCGGGCACTGGGAGATATCGTCTGCTGTCACAACACAACATCTGCTGTCAGTCATTTCTGTAGCCAATACTCTGATGGGGATGACAAACGCAAGTTTCCTTGGAGAGAAAATAAACCAAGGCAAGAGAACAAGGTATGGTATAACCGTTTCCATGATTCCCACCTCACAGCCCATACAAATTTGGTGCCAAATGACTACTTTAGTACTTTAGTAGGCCAAAAGTTGATATAAAATATGTCTAAAAGTTATCAGACAATGGACAATGTGTACCTTTTAGATTGTGTTATCATTCAAACTTTGTCACTTTTTGAACTGGCTAAAAGAAAGATATAACACTTTTAATCAAACTTAATTCAATAAAACTGCCTAGTTTAGACAAACCTCCTTAATTTAGATGGTAGTAACTCCCTTTGCTACTTATCCTTCACATAATTAGGAGAAAACAATTTTAGAAAGTATGGAAAATTACAGAGAAGAGAAATTGTTTGACTAACTGGTCGCTGGTTTTCTTTTCAGTCCACTTGTGCCCACAGTTGAGTCTATAGCTCAGGATCTCTTGGAAAAGTAGGGAGCTATATAAAATGTATTCTGCATGCCCCCCCTCCCCACCCATGATCCACATGGCAGTTCCCATTTATTTTAACAAACTAACCCAAAATTGCAACAATCCCAAATTAGCATGCTGGATTATTTGTGAACAAAAACCTTCCAGCATTTAGGAAATCAATGAATTTATTTTCAATTCCAAAGTATTTGCCAAAAAATAGAACCAAATCTTACTACCATACATGTATTATATTTCCCTTGAATATCTGCAGTAATTGTTGGTAGTTTTCCTTGCATTTTTATTTTTTGCAAAAATCATCTTTTGGTAGTAATAGTTTCAGTATTGATCAAAATCCTGCTAGACAATAGATACCAGTCTCTACAAGTCCTTTTTTGTCAATTATGGTATAAATCAGAGCAGTGTTAGTACTTCAATATGACAGTTTGGTGCAAACTTTTACAGCAAGCATGCAGAAAGTAGATCACACAAATTACAGATATCGATGTTATAAAAACTTGCGCATACCAAAATGCACAATGTCATGTATATGCACTCCTTCTAAATCATGTATCGTTCAGATTGTATTTCAAACATGTAACACTACATTTCTCACTGTATCGTTCCTTTGTTCTGATCACCCATGTGTAATACAAAACGTACATACTAACGAAGTAATAACTGTAACTGTGCTGTATGTGTGCATTCTCTGCAACTTGTTATCCCCGCTTTTTCTGGTTTTCTCCCTGTACTTCATGTGTTCGTCGCACGTGAAAGGTTCGTAGTTGACCGCAGTGAGACAGGCTGTGAACTAATGAGGTAACAGTTTGTTCAACTTAACACTTTGCATGTTAAACTAGCCTGAGAGAAAAATTATCATGCACGCAATGCATGGCAGAGTTGTAGAAATTAGTTTTAGGCAGTAGTCACTTGGGAGAAAATATGTGCATACTGTAAAATTTACTCTTGCCTTGGTTCTGTTTCCTGGAAAGAAGGGAAAAGAAGGTTTTTGCCATGACTTCAAAATTGAACTTTGCAGTGGAACGAATTCTAGAGGTACAGTTAGTAGGAACAGTCATTGCATATTCGCTGTGGCATGAATTTGCAGTAGAGAGGTCACCATAAAAATGAAACCATAGTGACAGTTTATGTTACCATTTGCAGTAGATTCAAAATTTTAGATGAAAATCCAGTTTCCTGCGACTTGGTAAAAACATATTTGTTCCCTTTCTGAATTGAAGTTGAACTGTAATTATTAACACAAAAATTGGACTTAACCAAGCCATGGGTCATAAGTTTCAGAAAGTCCATAGTGCTCTCCATCTCTCCCTTCACTTTGTTTCATCATTGAGCTTTCAGAATGTCAAGGATCTTATTCAAACAATTTTACCAAAGACTTGGATGTAGAGAAAAACTGAGAATTAAAAAAAATAACTTCAGAGAATCAAAGACAGATGTTCCATGTGTTTCAAAGCTATGAATCAAATGCTAAGTTAAACTTAAGTTTGTGAAATGTTGTAATGAGAAGTTTTACCAAAGCAGAAGAAGTCTAAAATCTAACCTTTTGTTATCTAAAATCTAATCTTATTGCCGGATCATCTGCTTGATCAATGTCTTGCACTCTGTGTGTCTGTCATCTTATTTCCTTTCTCTCTCTCCTTTCTTGCTCTCTTCTTCCCCATTGTGGACCATCCCTCCAGCATTGTGCTAGAGAGTGAGCGAGTCAGGTACGACCATAGTCCATAGTGTGTAGGAAAATTATAGACATCAACTCTCAAAGTCATAGTTCATCAAAATTAGCAGTCATAGCATGACAGTTAGCAGTTTAACCAATAAGAAAGAGGTTGCACACCAGAAAAAGTATTAATTTGCATTTCTTTGTTTTTATTTGACTTTGCATTTGTACATTGTTTGTTTTGATGCAGGTGGGGGCTATAGTGGGTTACCAATAGGAAAAAAGCTTTGTGTTTCTGATTGAGGGGTGGAAAAAAATTAAGGTCTGTTGGTAGGAATTCTCTTTCTTTGTTTTCTTTAGATTCTGGACAAATTCAAGACTGAAATGCATCTGGACACTTGGTATTTTCAACATAATATTGTCATCAATATATGGATATACAATGTACAAGCACAATTTCATATCTCCACAGAAATGATAAGATGTCAGAAATCAACATTTTCATCACTCAGATATGTCAGATTGAAAATTTTATGTGCCTTGCCAGCACGTGCGGCTAACCAAAAAAGTGGAGGATGAGAGATTTTTGCTAAGGTCAGTCAGGTAAGAGAAAACACACCATTTTTTTTCTCAGGCCATAGAAGAAAGCTCAAACTCCTGTATTAACCCGTATTTATTTGATCATCTGTACAGGAGAATTAAGCAGGTTGGAGTGCAGGGGCTGATTGTGGGGGAGGTTAACACTGACTCATCAGATGGTACAGACTCTGAAGCTGAAGGGAGTATGCCTCCATCCATTCAACAGGTATACAACTACCTCAAAGCTTTCTACAATAGCTTGAAAGTTCATCTGTGTTGGTAGAGTTTGTTATGAACGAAGACTTTTAAAGTGCCTGTGAAATGAAAGTATCATTCGCTTACATGTAAGAAATTTCTTTTCTAAAATCATCACTAATCTATAAGTCAGTCTTTTGTGTGCTTTTTGGTGGAACAAATTAGCAACAGGCTGTGATGTCACAGAAATGACTAAGTTTACGTTTGAGTCGTTTCTGTGACCTCAGGACTGCTTGCTTGGATGTCCCATCAAAGAGCACACTGTATTTATTTATCTATTCATTATTTGTTTGGCTGAGTGTTTATCTATCTGTTGCTTTATATCAGGCCAAAAGGTTATAGGGTAGAATAAGTACCTTGGATATTTGTAAAGAAAATTATCACAACTTGCAATTCTAGGTAACATAAAAAAAAGAAGATATTTCAAGAACTGCCCTATGACTTGTTTGCAAACCTGATGAAAGTATTTAATATTACTTTTCTTTAAGGCACTTATTTCTAAGGATGATTTTGGTGCATGTCTAACAGACTGGCCATTTCACTTTCATTCAACAGTCACAATGCCCCTCCTGTATACATGCATGGCTACAGGCCTACCAACATTTCCAACTCAGTGACGACCAAGAAGTCAAAGAGGTTTTATGTTGAAATCTCCCACCTCTTTAATTTGTTAATACCTATTTCCACTTTTATTCATTAGCTTTGTATCCATCTTATTGTAGGTCCAGTTTGTTGGCATCTCTTTTGAATACTCTGGTATCTGTCCAGGTTTAAACATTCTGCCCTTACTTATCTTATGTCGTTGATTCTTTTTGTATGAAATACTTTTTAGAAGCAGTATAAGTGGGATAGAACTTCAGAATACATGTTTGAATCTTGTTAATGTAATGTCATTCCAGATTACCATTTGACAGAGCTAAGACATGTACATTTGTACATGTATATTTTAGGCAAGTGTAACATGCCAATCAATTCTCTATATTTATGGTATCAAATTTGATTTTTTTAAAGCAGTGTAACCAGGATTGCACTCCTAATGCCTGTTTGAATCCAATTACCATGTTGTTCCAGAGACTGTGTGACTCATAACCAATTGTAGTAGTAGTAGTAGTTTCCCTTATTTGATTATAGCTCTTACATATATCTTAAACAGGTATCAGACTATTCTCCAGGGAAGCAATCAGACTAGTGAACTGGATGTAGAATAGGATGGATGCCAGGCTAATTGCTATTGGAAGGGTTAAGGAAAAATGTTCACCCCTTGCTTTGAGGGTTTCCTGCAAATAACCTCACTGACTTCTGATAAACTGCACCGACTGTACTAACACCAGTCATTTGCATGTATTTGCTATGATTATTAATCAATTTCAACAATTGAGATCAGTTTTACCTCAAATTTGTATAAGAAATTACAGTGTAATTCTAGATGACAGAATACAACTTCTATTGATCCATATTTTTTATGAATATAAAAAATCAAATAACTGATTTTGTAATTTTGTTTGAATGGTGTTGTTGGAAAATACAAATAATCATTGCTGTAATCTGTATCATATATGCCGCAATAAGTTGTTACTTAATAGTAAGCAACTGGATATGATTTTGGAAATGGTCAGACATTGAGGTAGCATCCACTACCTTTTGTCAGTGACATTGTGTTAGGTACTACGGTGTGTACCTGGAATGTTTGAACATTTCCAAAAGCATATCCAGTTGACTATTACCTGGATGTCTAACCTTCATTGACGTACACTGTATGCTACATGTAACATTTTTATACTAGTGGTCTAAACGATGTTGAAGTTGTGAGCTTGTTTGTGTGACTGTTTGTAGGCTCAGATAAAGCAGGGCTGGAGCCTGCTGGCAGCGCTGCACTGCGTGTTACTGCCGGATCTGCTGGGGAAGGAGCGCTTCCAGCCGCCGCAGCTGCAGATGTTAGCCAGGCGCTGGCAGGACAGGTGTCTGGAGGTGAGTTCTCCCTCAGCTTATGTCTCCTTTGCCTGAGCCCTAGGGCCACACAGATTCATAAACACAGGGACAGCACCTATACACAGGGGTCTGGTCCTTTGATACAGTCACATTGTGTTCAACTCCCATAATGCCTTTCTCATCAGTGCGGTATGTAGCTGGTTAGTGACCCTGCCTCTGGACCGAGAGGTTGGGAGTTCAAATCCCCACTGTCATAGCTCACTCGACATGCACACTACTTAAAAGGGTCACAGGTCTTAGGATGGAGTTGCTTTTTTCCACTGTTGATTTTACTTTTCGAAAAGAGCTTGGGGGATGTTCCTGGAGCAATGAACCTGCAAATGCTGTACAATGTACATATTATCTGTACTTAGTTTATATTTTTTAGTTTCTTGACAATGCATAATTTTATGGCACTTCTGTATTCTGTTCTGCTTTGTCAGTGGTTCTTACTGGTATCCCCTTCCCATGCATACAAATGTAGGTACGTGAAGCAGCACAGGCCCTGATGTTAGCGGAGCTGCAGCGTATCGGACCTGAGGGACGGAAGGAGGTCATCGACTCGTGGGCGCCACACCTTCCCAACTACGTGGATCCTCAAACCTCTCAGTCACCCGAGTCACAACCCTCCTCTGCCTCCTCTCCTAAAGACAAGACTGAACCTACTGCAGAACCTGCCAAGGAGGAAGACACAGACCATCTTCAGGATGAAGACCTTATCTCTGGTAGCTTATCTTTTGTTGTTGGCATCTTGTCATGGAATGTGTCTTGCAGTCCACACTTGAGTGAAAGAGAGAGTGCATAGAAACTGTCTCGTTCTTGTCTTACTGTGCTGTTCTGTCTGTGTTCCTTTTCTTTGCATGTACTTGATAGCATGGTCCTATATTAAATGTCTTTTATAGTATGGCTGGCAAGAAAGTGCATGGTAAAGTGGATAAGGCATACAGTTTTTACTAAAAAAGCAAGTATCACAACAATACATGTATGATTCTATGGATGACATCAATGGATATTTCTGGTATTTCCTCCCTATCACACTCATAAACAAAAGTTACCTATTATGACTTCAAGAAAAATATGTTTTAGTATTTCTACATTGTTGTAGGAGCAAGAACTAATATGCATTCTTGTACTTCAAGATAATTGTCCCAGGAAATTTGCATGAACAGCAGAAGAAAGCATCCAAGCCCTTTTCATACCAAGTAAAGAATATCTTGAATTTAAGGGATATCTTGCATTGCTTGCTTTAGTGGCTCATTTCTTGCTATGGCATGTTACAAAGAAATAAAGCCCCCCTCCCTCAAGTGTTGCCCTTTAGGTCCAACCTAAGCCTGTTAGTTGACCATTAGGGCTGTACCACTACTGTTTCAGGGTGTGCGCCCAGTTTAATGGAAGATGAGGTCTCACAGGAATCTTCTCCTGTTAGCAGAAACTGCTCCCCTGGTATGTTAGACTCCATAAATGGAAACAAACCCAGTCGTCCTTTGATTTTATGTGTGTTCTCCTTCTTTCTGATACATGTATCCATTCTTGTTCTTGTCTTTTGTTCCAAAATTCTACAATATGTACATTTTTTACATGTATAGCGTACATGACTTTTTCACTATGTATTCATAGTACTACCTAATTCGTCATTCAATGATGTGGCTTGTCATTTTCCTGTTCTTAACTTCATCAAACAAAAAGAGCCAACATACAAGTACAGTAATTAGCCTGTATGCTTAAGAGATACATGTATGTGCATTGTTTGTTGTTCGCTTCTCTTTGTGTCTGTAACTTGTAACAGTATGTTTCTTTTGTTGTGCTCTGTTGACTTAGGTACTGGTTCATTGTTTTTTTACTGCTAATGTACATTATATAAGATAATACTTCTGAAAATCTGCCTGTGAAGCGAGCCAATTGTTGCAATGCTCAACATCCATATCATCATCAAGAAACAACCAAGTGACCATAGCCAAGCTTCATGTACAAGGGCTGTCTCCAGGGCACATTCCTCTGACATGGGACGTCAATATGCTTCTTGGGTCAGACAAAAACTTCTCCCCGTACCCCAGAAATCTGAACTTCATGACATGAAACTGATGTATTTAAGCTTAGAAAGACAGGATTCCCAAACATTGGATGGGATTGTTTGAAAGCTGGGGACAGCCCTGCATACCACCCAGTTTCAATCTGCCACCTGCAAAATATGTGTTGCATCGCTTCAACCCCCTTCTTCTTGCAGAAATGGCATATCCCACCCAGAAAAAGGCCTCCATGCCCTTTGAAGCCAGGCGTAACCAGGCCACTGCCATTGTGATGCTGGGGGTGATAGGTGCAGAGTTCGGGGCGGAGATAGCGTCTAAGGGACAGAACGAAGAACAGAAGAAGAAGGCCAGTCGGGCACCTGAGGGGTTCAGCAGGGACAACTACTCACTCGCAAGACACACCAGTAAGTTCTTTTAGATGGACATATTACATTTTTCCTTTGATACCAATGATACCATGTAGTTTTTTTTATATATACGTGAAACATTACATAGCCAGGCGTCTTGGTATTAATGCTTTGCTATTGTTTTTTCAATGGCTCAAAACTAATTAAGTTATCTGGAAGACAAGTTCATTTGGAATTGAATTTCAGTTCTTAAGTTTCATACCTGAGAAAGGCATTGTTGAATGAAATACAAACAGTCAAAAGGCAAATGCATCTTCTGTTCATGTAGAGGCAGCAATAGAAGGATTTTAGAATACAATTTGTTTTCTTTTCACGGCATTGATACACATTGTATCTTTATTTAGATAAAGTCTATTACACATTATATCTTCATTCATGTTTATGAATTCTGTGACATTGGTGCATTTTGTATGCAGTTGTATCATATCATTTTGATATTACATCATCAGACTCTGATTTGTTTTGTTTTATTTCTTATTATTTGCTCCCCTTGCTTGAAATATCTTGGAAAAGGAGCTTGTGGACTAACAAGTAGGCATTTTTACATATTAACCTGTTTGGAACTTTTGAAGCATGGGTTGACTTCTCTCACTGCTAACAGTCCTGTCCAACATTTAGAATCTACAGTATTGCAGAGATTGGAATATTACAAAACCCTCCTGATTTCAGAATTGTAGAAAGAAATAAGATTTTGAGGTAGAAATAACAAGAGCGTGAAATTTTGCTGGGTAGACAAGTTTGTTTGTTTACAAATGTATTTAGGATTTTAAAATTAGAAGATCATTTAATACATAGTTGCACCAGATGACCCAAGCTAGTTTTAACATAGTACTGTAAATGCATTTAAGTTCGCGGGGATTTAATTTAATTTGCGGTAGCGGGGAAAAAAGACTTTTCTGGGTGGTTTAAGTTCGCGGTAACACCATAGACTGCAGTCTAATACCGTAATAGAAAAATGTTCGCGGTGATTTTAAGTTTGCGGTGAAGTGGTCACCGGGAACATAAATCCACCGCGATTGATTCTGTATTTACAGTAATCAGTAAGAAAACTTTCCATACCTTTCCTGGATAACAAAATTCTTTGTACACAATCAAGAGTTCCCAGAGCACTACTGACCAGTATGTGTAGATGTATTCTGCATCACAGTCAGTCCCAGCCCTACCATCCATCAGGCGATCCTTCCTGTGGTCAGACTGGGACCTCGGGTGATACAGAATACACTTTGTTGTATTCTATTATGTACAGTCAAACCTGCCCAAGACGACCATCCGGGGGAATGGGCAAAAGCGGTCCATTTGGTCAGGTGGTCGGTTAGAAGAGTATAGACTCACAACATGCCTGATGCATACATTGTACCTTAAATAGTTTCCGTTGTGTTTAATGGCAAATACCAAGCACACGCACGTGCATCCGCCTCCATCTTTATTTTGGTAACATAACATAACATCATAATGGTAGTCACAATCCGACACAAATTGGCCAAATTCGGCACAAAATTGCGCTAGTTATCATTGAAAATCGATAACACCTCAAGATTTGAACATGATGCGGTCGTTATGGGCAGGGATTTGGTCCCAATTTTTGGCGGCCGCAGTTGCGTTGGCCAGGTGGACGTTGTGAAGAGGTTGCTTCATGCTTACGTCAATGGGAAAAAAATTGTGACCGAGAAAAAGCAGTCGAAATAGCCACAGGGCTCGAAATTCATTTTTGGGATTAGGTGCACTGGTGCACCCAACATAAAAAATTGGGTGCACCAAATTTTTTTGGGTGCACCACTTAAATTTAAGTAGCATGTCAGAAAAACTAAATAATAAAACTAAGTTACAAGCTATCAAATTCTTGAGTACCATAACATTTTTATTATCTTTCTAACACTTAGATGTCAATAATATGATGTATACCAGTATACTTTGATATCTTTACATACATAAGCCTATGAAATTATTTGGGTGCACCCTGTACACCCACAGAAAATATTTGGGTGCACAGCTCAAATTTTCGGTGCACCTGGGTGCATATGCACCCAGTATTTCGAGTCCTGAGCCAGGTGGTCGCTAAGAAGAGGTGGTCACTTGGGCAGGTTTGACTGTACATACCAACTGTCTTGTATGTCACGTCCAGTGGAAGAGTAGCTTAACTGTTCATTTGAGCTCACCTGCTGTAAACACTTGAAGACTTCTCCCTTTGTTGATATTTGTGTGCCCCATACAGAAGAGAAGCTGATGATTAAGAGCACACAGAAGGGAGTCACCAGTAGAAAGAAGGATATGAGCATTGCTCATAAAGAAGGCTTGTATTTTCCTTCACTGTTGGTGACTTGCTGGAGGAACATTGGTTTATTAATCTAATGGCAAAGGATATACTATCCTTTTGACTAAACCCAGCAAAATGGCTTTTATTATAGGTGCACTAAAATACGCTGTTTCTAGTCACTAAAAATAGTCACCTTGATTGATACTTTGAGCGTTTTTGCATCCAAGGCATTATGTTTGGTAACTTTGCAAATAGCTTTTTAGAGCCATCTAACTTTCAAATACTCTTTTTACAGATTCTGCATTTCCTCCTATCAGGTTATGCAGTCTACAACTATATAGAACCTTTATATGTTTTATGTGTAGATACATACAGTAGTGTGAAAGTGGTTGTGGAGACAACTACATGCATGTACCAGATTTAATTGACTACATAAAAAATCCTTGCACGCATGCATGTACATGATTATTATGTAGGAATGTATGTATTTAGGAGAGAGCAAACAAGGTGCCATGTTCAGTCCATACTGTTCCTTTTGCATGGCTTGATGAGTGAAATACAGTTGTATGTACTAGCCTGGTCCCGACCCCAGGTCAATAATGAATGTATGTATTGTATACTTGGTGGAAAATGTGTGTTTTGAGGTCCTTTAAAATGCATTCTTGCCCTGACCTACCCAGAACATAGGTAAAAATACAGCATATGTCATGTGATTTATAAAACACAGCTCTCCGTGTTTGGTCTAAACCTTCAGCCTGCTAAGGCAGGCATTTTGCACCAAATTAGTGTTCCCGGTAGTTACGGGGTTATAAACTGTAGGTCATGGGGAAAGGTTGTGGATACCTGTAGATACCAGTACTGTCATAATGTTTGAGATGTGTACATGTGTGTGTTGTGTATGACTTGTGTGTATGGGCAGACAAGCCTTTGACAAACAATTATAAATGACTAAATAAGAAAGGCCGTTCTGCATAGTTCCATCTGATTGTAGTAAAGATAAGCATATTGTTGTGTCCTCCAGGCAAGGCGCTGACGTATCTACTCCTGGCACCGCCCAGCGGCAAGCTCCCCGCACACACGCCAATCAGGAGGGCTGCCATCGATCTGATTGGCCGAGGGTTCACAGTGTGGGAGCCATACATGGATGTGTCAGCTGTGCTGTTGGGTCTGCTGGAGCTGTGCTGTGATGCTGAGAAGCATGCAGCCAGGTACTGGGAATAGCAGCAAACTGAGTGTCCACCAAGTTACTGTAAATGCATTTAAGTTCGCGGGAATTTAATTTCGCGGTAGCGGAGAAAAGGACTTTTCACGGTGGTTTTAATTTGGTGGTAACACCATAGACTGCAGTCTAATACCACAATAGAAAAATGTTTGCGGTGGTTTTAAGTTTGCGATGAAGTGGTCACCGCAAAAACCGCGAACATTAATCCACCGCGAACATTTCTGCATTTACAGTATATTTGAGACTGCATTCATAAGAAAATCAAAGACAGTAAATGAGATTATCTATTCTGGAACCTTTGTCAGTGTCCTCAGCATGCCTAGCATGTCGAAACTACATATCATGTAGCCACTCAAATAACTACAGACACACAAACAAACAACCATACAAACACACACTGAAAAAAATCTCCGTACACGGAGGTAAAAGTCTAACATGTGCTTTTCTGCCAGCATGATGAGTGGGTTACCCCTGACCCCTGCTGCTGACTCCTGTCGAACAGCCCGCCACGCGCTGTCCCTCATTGCCACCGCCCGTCCATCTGCGTTCATCACCACCATGGCAAAGGAGGTGGCTCGTCATGCGGCCATGGCGGCCAACGCGCAGTCCCAGAGTGCACCCATCCACACGTCAGTGTTGGTACGCGGAAAACCGGAGATACTGAGGGTCATCGAACTGCTGATTGACAAGATGCAGAGTGATGTGGCTGAATTGATTGTGGAGGTTGGAACACTAAATGTTATTTCTTACAATTATTGTATAGGTTGGTAAAGATTACATTTCGAAAGACCCTGATGGGAGTCTGTAGGTTTTTTTCTTTTAAAGACAGTCAGAATTTTTTAATTTAGATTCATGTCACTTAAGCATAAGCACAAACAATGCTGTAGCAAGGGGCTGATATTGTGTCAGAATGGTGTTCAATGTCATGTGTTCCCTTCCCATAATGTCCAACTTCTGCATATATCTAAGCACAAGAGCAGTATATACATCACTTAAGTCTCTGGTATGAGCACTACAAGTATGAAACCAGATCAGAGAACAGAACCTGTAACCCACATGTACTGCATGCAAAGTGAGGCTCATGATCAGTACTAGGCTATTGATGCAGTTGTTTGTTTACGTAAATCACAATTTGAAAGTATTTGCTGATTTATTATAACTGTTGCACAATGCTCAGGTTATGGACATCACGGTCCACTGTCTGGACGCCGCCCAGCTGAAGCAGAAGGGACTGCAGGAGACCTTCCCTGCCATCTGTCGCTTCAACATGGTCAGCTACGACAACCACAGCCGCCGCATCGCCGTGGGCGCCAGAAATGGCTACCTGGCATTGTACGACCAAAAGACCGCCAAATGTCAAGTAAGTGTACAATAGCCCAAGTATAAACACATTAAACTACTAAGCAATGGCTACCTGCATGTAAAGGACTGCCAAGTGCCAGTACATTTGCACAACAGTATAAGACAGTTAGGTACTAGGTATTTAAGGTCCCATTGTTTTTTGAGGCCATGGGGACCATTGTTATCTCTTTTGGCACAGTATTGGAAGGTGAAGCCCATCCCTTTGAATTTCCTTCAATCAGTTTGTACCTTTCCAACCCATGTTATGCCAAGATGGCATGATGAGGAAAGTCATGTTTAGTGCCTTTCCCAATGACACAACGACTTGCCATATTCAATGCCAGGAAGTAAAGCTGTGACCTCATGATCCGTTTTTAAACTTCTAAGCCATCTGCACCAAAAAGTTGCCATTTGAAATAGATGATATGTTTTAACAAGAAAACCTATTTTGAATTTTACTGATTAAAATTTATTTGTGATGTTGCCTTTCTTGTTGTACACAGATGATTGCTGCCCACGGCGCTCCTGTCATGGCGGTAGCGTTCTCTCCTGACGGCCGTCATCTTGCCACGTATTCATACCAAGAGAACAAGCTTCTGTTTTGGCAGGTGAGATTACTGTTAAGAAGTTGGTGGGTGGTTCAACCTAGGCGTCAGATATTCATGTAGTTTGAAGTATAGTGTATTTTACTTTTCTTTACAGGTCACAGTAAGTAAACTTAATGGATGACATCCCCTGTAGACCCCAAATTTATTGCAGCAGCTCAATCTTCAAAACAAGATGGGCCATAAAAATCAGAATTTTCAAATTTAGAAATTTTCTGAACCATAAATATTGTAAAATTGAAGCAATTAAAACATGTTATCACAGCCAACAGGTCTTTTATTCCTGTATGTAAGAAGTGCAGAAAAATGATACAAGTTTGTTAGCCCAATATCACTACTGTGACAACTATACTCAAGGTTACCCCACTAAAGGCTGTCAGGTTTGAAGATCAGTGAATAGCAAGGACTAAAACCAGTCAGCGTTACCCTGAAGAAGGTGACAGATGGTCACCAAAGCATTGTCTGTGATTTCACAAACATATACATTGGTTCTATTCTGAAGAAGGTTGACAATGTTATCCAACTACATGAACCTCACTAGTGTCACTTCTACAACTGTTACTACACTTCAGGTTACCACCCCTAAGGAATATCCTACACCTAAGGCATTTTTCAGGTTGTTCATTGAGGGTTGATATTGATGGTTATTCTTCATAAAGTAGAATGCTGTAGGCTTAAACAGTAAGAATTGAGTACAAAGCTCTATTTTCAATAAGAAACACATGGCATTGTATTTCTGGATGAACTCTGCAGATTTTGGTAAGACTTTGTTGTTGTGTTTGTTTACAGATGGCTGCTGGGTTGTTTGGTATGATGAGCGGTTCCAGTATCAAGTGTATCCGGTCTCACGACACCCGGCCGGCGCGTGCCGGTAGCAACACCTCGCTCAACAGTCTCCTGAAGGGCGTACGCCTGGTTTGGATCACGCAGAAAAATGTGATCGTGCTTACCGGGGACGGTTCCGAACAGAAGTTCAGTGTCTAGTGAGAAGCAAGTTTCAAGTACTGAGAATCGTCAAATATTTCCAGTATTTCAAGTTTGTGGTTTTTGCAGTCCCTTCCCTACCATGAACACATCAAGCCTGCAATATAATTGGCATTTCCATTTTTCTGCCAGCAATTGTTTCCAGATCTCCAGACTCATTGATACCACATGCACTTGACTTACCCCATGACATGAAATTTTGGAGCTGCAAGCTTAATAATGAATGTACAGTAGTATGATAACATACAACTTTCAGTGACAAGGAAGTTTGATTTTAGGAAGTTCTCTGTAAACAGACTCTGTAAACTGTTAGCAGAGTTTTAGCCATTGGGAGCAGACCAAAGCTAAGAAGCCTGGAGTCCAGGCTACTGTACTGCTTTTCTACCCAAGCACACTTCATGAATAAAAGAGAAGGCTTCGCATCCAGTCCAAAGGACAATTAGACATCTAACTTGTAGTTTAGTCAGAGTATATTATGGTGGAGATTGAAATCTGTCAGAATCACTGAATCTACTCGCAGAGATTGCAGTCTCTCTATGTATTAGCAGAATTAGCATTTCTGCCAGAATGTAGTCTTAAAACCAATATCTGTAAAAGTGATATTACCACATTATTAGCCATTCCTTCTTAGTGAACTAGTTGAAGGAAAGTGCATTATTGTACCAAGAGTCGTTGACAACATTATACTAACGTAAGGGTGCTTAAGTTTGATAAGATACATACATTGTAGTAACCTATATTGTACAATGTACATGTATGTGGTCATCAGCTCAATAGAAGTGTAGTGACTCTATTGATGGTAAATATGTTATTAGCTATTAGCAATAACTTTAAATGCTTTGATGTGCAATCTGTATGATTTGATATGTGTTCAGCAGCATATGACTATAGTTGATACATTTGGCTTTATTTAGCTTGAACTTCTTTTGCCAGTCACTATTTTCATCCTCAGAGTCTTAGAATTTGCAGCCATGTAATGATTAAAAGTACTTAGTACTTGTACAGGGGTTGGTCCGTAAGGTATGTGCTTCACCAAGAAATAAGGTGCACAATTCAGATTTTTGAGGCTTTTATAAATGTCTGCCAGAATTCAAATCATAATAAGGCCACACCAATTTTATTTGTTGCTTCTTGGATTCACCTATGCATTTTTTTTCATTTTCAGAGAAAAAAAACAACACAAGTTTTGCTATCACAAAGCTGTAAATATTGCCATTCAGAGCCACATACACATAATTTCAGTCAAAAGATTGCCTTTTATTCAGAACATCAGTAACAAATCGAAGGAAGCGATCCATTGCATAAAACGCATCAAACCCCTCAGGCTGTTTGTTTTGTTTAAGCCATATATCTTCACCCCAGACCTTTTGAAAAAAAAAACTTGTTTTTTCGACCTGTCGGTCCTTTTTTTTTTAAATCTGAGAAGCAACAAATAGAATTGGTGTGGGCTAATCATTACTTGGCAGGCAACGCACAGTAACATCTAAGGTTAGAGAAAGGAAAAATCCCGAACAATTGAGCTGCAACCTGGGGTGCTTGGGTCAACTTGCTCTGCTGTAAGTCAGATGCACCTCTTTCAAGTTGAAATGCATGTACACAGGGAATCCTCGTCAAACATTTTGACATGTCATAAAAGATTTTATGGCATGAGAAACTTGATTCACAGCTCACCATTGTTTTTCTAGTCACTTCCTGGTTTTCTTAAGGATGTTGACTGGAAAGTAGATCATTTTAGATGTGGCAGATATTGAAATTGTACTAAATGTGTAAGGTTATGCTCCAAAGTTACACTGTACACACCATATTTCTGGATGAGAAGCTCTATACCTGTAGAATATACTTGTAAGCATGGTGACAAAAATGCTTTACTTAGTATCTTACTAAGTAGTGAGCATTGTAACATTCCATATGTATTCTTGTGTTGACAGTCATACATGTTACATCGTGTGTGGTGTTGTGCAATATGTTTGTAGATATCATGTTGTTTGGTTTTCTTTATGGGTATAACCTCAATATGTTTCATTTTTAGAGTAATTGGCTTTTTGTATTTATTTTAATTTTATGTTCTGCTGTAATTTCCTTTATGAATATTGTCCTAAAAGTGGTAATTGAATGTAATATCAATAAAAATGTGTCATCACAGTATATTGACGATGAACCCCTACTTATTTCAATTAAGTGTGGTAGGTTCCTTGTGCTAAAGGTGTAAAAACAAGGACTGCATTTGATGTCTTATTCTAGGGACAACGGTAGCCAAAGCTAGGTACTTGTGTTCACTTGAGTGAAGTGAGGAAATTTGCGTTAAGCTCTTTTCCCAATAATGCCGGGGCATGTCAACGGGCTCGAACCCAGGACCTCAGGTTTCTGGGCCAATCACCCTACCTTTATGCCACAGCGATGCAAACATGTTTAATCACTAGATAACTTGATAAATCATTTGCCAGTTCTTATTCATTCGTGCCTATCATCAAAACAACCCGTGTCTGTAACTAATTTCTCAACCGGAAATATCTAGACTACGTTGTAATCAACGGTGTTTAACTTTGTTGAAGGTTGCTAACTTATTATATTTCAATTGAACCACATACATTTTGATTGGGCTTTTTGATTGAACAAGTTATCAGTTTAACCAATCTTGTGTGGGTACAAAGTATCTCTGTCGCTGGTAAGAAACCACCATTTTGTGACCAACAGATCTGCAGAAGGTACGTTTTATAAACATTCTCTTACACAAGTTACAGTGCGTTAACGTTAACTTTGTTTTCCTAACTTCACTCATATTATAACGCTAAGTGGAGATTGAGCGTAGAGAGAAGCTAGGAATTAGAATAATTCTTTTTTTTTTTCAAACTTTATTCAGATAAACAAAAAAAACATACAATGCAAGAAAACTTAAACAAGAACATGCAAGTGCACATGCCTTGCCTTGCACATACACTGACAGGTAAGTACTTGTGGTAGTGATATTACAGAAACTGGTATAAGGGTTCCCACTTTTTGTTATGTTTACTTATTTTGTTTTTAGCTGTTGCAAATTTTTTTTCCATTTTATGTACATATTTAACGAAGGCAATAAACATGTGGATGGATAGATTCGATGTCTCCCGGTTTTTATAGCTATATATTTTGCCCAATAGAATTATAACATTAGCAATTACTTGTGTTTCACTTGATAAATCGCCGAGTAATACATTCAATGGGTCGTTTATATCTAGGTAGTGTCCTGTTATGGAATTATACCAAATTTGAACCTTTTTCCAAAATGAAAATACAATGTGACAATTCCAAAATAAATGTTTCGCTGTTTCGTCATCCTCCCCGCATAGAGAACATTTCGAACTGCTTTTGATGTTCCAAATATACAACATTCTGTTTGTAGCTAGAAACCTATGCAAGAGTTTAAATTGGAAGATCCTGCTGGCGGAATCTATTGTAAGTTTGTAGGGTAACTGAAATATTTGTCTCCATGGGAGGGCAATGTTAAAATCATCTTCCCAGTAAGACATGGTGTTTTCTGGATTCATCTTAAGGCTTTTGCTTTCCATAAAGAAGTCATACATTTGCTTATTGATCTTTGTTCCTTTACACCATTCATAGTTTTTAAGAGCGGTCTGCACACTT
This sequence comes from Branchiostoma floridae, assembly GCF_000003815.2. Taxonomy (NCBI): domain Eukaryota; kingdom Metazoa; phylum Chordata; class Leptocardii; order Amphioxiformes; family Branchiostomatidae; genus Branchiostoma; species Branchiostoma floridae. The sequence continues at coordinate 15,921,827 of NC_049981.1, read as the reverse complement.
GCAAGTGATTGAAATTATTACCAATTTGCCTCGGACACACTCTCGCTAATACAGAAATCAACCCATTGTATGTAAATTCAGAGCAGAGCTTCCCATATGTCTTAATTAATATGTGATATGACATGGGTATCCCATTTGTGTCTAGCAAGTCTTCAACAAATATGATGCCGCTCTCAACAAAGTTCTGCCATAGAATTGGTTTCCTTTCAATTTGAAAAATTGAATTGCACCATAACATTTGCTGTTGCCAAGAATTCGAATCGAAATCCGGAGGATTATGTTGGAAGGCTAACCATGCTGAGATGGCATCTCGAAAAAATAGGCTAGTATTTGGAAATTGCTCTTGTAATATCCTATTAATTATCCTGTCATCATTGCCTAGTTGCATAAAAGGGAATAACCCTTTACAAAATATAACATGTGTATTTGATAGTAACTTAGCACAGAACCAATCTCTATTACACTAAAGTTTTGGAATCCAAGAAGCCTTCAAACTAGCATTAAATACATATAAATTGATAAGTTTCAATCCACCACATTGATAGGTATTGTACAGAACTTTTCGTTTTACTCTTTACGGACCGTTGTTCCAAATAAAATTGAATATTTTCTTTTCATACAATTGGAAAAATACTTGAGGTGGGGATGGGAGAGTCAGAAAAAGATGTGCAAACAGTGAGACTACTAAACTATTCACAATCGTAACTTTGCCGTATACTGTTAACAACTTTCCCCTCCAGGGTTGTAATACAGAATCCAGTTTTGAGAGGCAAAGGTCAAAATTGGTAGGTACAATTTCATCCATATTAAATGGAACTTGGACTCCTAGCATGTTAAAAGGTCCATCTGTCCATTCTACCGGATATGGGCATGGTAGCTGAAAGTCTGTGTCTTTGAGAGATCCTATTCTAACAATCATGCATTTACCATAATTAGGAATGAGGCCAGATATCGTAGAAAACAAGTCTAAATCGTTCGTCAAAGCTGATAGGGAAGATGACGTGGGTTCTAGAGTGAAATCAGTATCGTCCGCATATTGGGATAACTTTGTTTCTATCCCCTGCGTTACCAACCCCCTTATCTGTGTGTTCCCTCTGATCCTAATTGCTAATAACTCATCAACGGCAATAATGAATAAGTGCGGGGAAAGGGGGCATCCCTGCCTCACCCCTCTCTTGGGTTTGAAAGGTTCTGACAGATGGCCGAAATTGATTATTCTGCTCGATATGTTACTATACATTACATTCACCCATTTGATAAATAACGTTCCGAAGTTAAAGAATTTCAATGCTTCAATGATAAAGTCCCACCTGATACTGTCGAAAGCTTTTTCGTAGTCAGTTACAAAAATGAGCCCAGGTTTTTCTTCTTTCTCATACATCTCCATTATTTCTAAAATTCTACGGATTCCATCACCTATATATCTGCCTTGTATAAACCCGTTTTGGTCATTATGAATTAGTTTGTCCAGTACTTTTCGAACTCTTAAAGCAAGGCATTTAGAAAGAATTCGGACGTCACAAGACAAAAGGGTCAGCGGACGCCAGTTACATAAAAGAGATGGCTCTTTATCTTTCCCGTTTGCATCTTTTTTAGAAGGAGTGGGATTAAACCTTCTTTCTGGGTGGAGGACATTTCTCCGTATGTATAGGCGTAATTAAAGCTTTGTAACATCGATTCTTTAACTTCATCAAAAAATACTTCATAAAATTCCACCGGAATGCCATCAAGTCCTGGGGATTTCTCTTTCTTAAAAGATTTGATCGCATTTTTTAGTTCTATTTCTGATATTAATCCCTCGCACTGCTGTCTTTCTTCATTTGAAAGCCGATTTTGGCAGTCTTTCGGGAAAAAAGATTGACAGGTTTCTTCTTTAAGTGGAATGGGATGATTATGAAAAGAATATAGTGAAGAGAAGTATTCTATTTCAGCTTGTAGAATATATGTGGGATCCGTTAAGGTACGCATATCTGTAGTTTGAAGTTTTAAAATGTTCTTTCTCACATAGTTCCTATGAACTAGTTTCAAGAAATGTTTTGAACACTTTTCTCCAGTCTCCATCCAACGACATCTTTTTAGAAAAGTTGATTGTTCTGCTTTTTCACGATTCAACTCCTCAAGTTCTTTTTGTTTATTTTCATAAGATTCAAGAAATTCTTTAGAGGGGGAGGGGTTTTCATCCAATCGAGACTTCAGTTTGTTTATTTCAACATTAATTTCGTTTTCTTTGTCATTGCGCAGTCTTTTTTTCCAAGAAAAAACGCTCTGGGATGGTAACAGAGCCCTCTTTTTCCGGCCCGATCGATACCCGCATCTAAAACAGTGTTAAAATCACCCACTATAACAATATTGTCCTCGCTAGTCTGTGGATTTAACTGCTCTTTGTCCACATCTTTATCATCTTTTAATTTTTGAATAGTGCATTCTATCCCTTCGAAGAATTCGGGACTGTCCGAATTGGGTGCGTACAGGTTTACGAGAAAAAACCTTAGATCTCCAACAGAGATGTCCAAAATGATCGAACGCCCCTCAGTATCAACTGTCTTTCTGTGAATCTCATAATTCAAATCCTTTTTAAAAAGGATTAAAACTCCCTTGGTATTAGAATAATTCTTTGCTCTCAGTACTTAAGTTACAACAGCGCCCTTACACAATTAGATTTGCCATCCCCTGAGAAAAGAAGAGAAACTCTTAGCGTAAAATTTACAGTCTCCATTCAATCCCCCAACTTTCCGGCAACCTACCCGTTCTCAAATTCATACAAGATGCCTGAGGGGAGCAAATCAACTTGATATCCCTCTTGCCAGAACAAATCGTTATAAAATGAGCCCGGTTCCATACTCTGTCTTTGTAACCCTTCTTAATAAACAATCGAATTGAACCCTAGTTGAGATTCCCCATCACTATTGTCAACTACTACTCTGCAGTAATACATGTAACTATTTCAGTTGTCATTATCTGTAAGGGAACGTTAATCATCCTGTAAAATGTTAATTTTACTACTTTAAGCTTACTTTTTTTATTATTTTACTTTACTCTGTTTAGTTTTCGATACCGTTGTGTTTGTTTTAATGCCTGAATACGCAAGTTAGCGCGCTACATCGCTGCAATGTATTTGGAGATTGGAACTGCAATCAATACACAATTATCATTATCAGTATTCCTAAAACATCCCATACTGTATTGCAGGGCAAAATGCTGTCGGAATGATTACTTAAGTGACATTTACTTAGTTACAAATCGTCATTAGTAATTCAAGATTCTAAACATAACAACATAACATTTCTTATGTAATGTCAGAAACTAGAACTTTGGGCAGCATTCATTGCCATGAACTAAGACATCACATAAAAAGACTTTAATTGTTCAATTCTAAATGTAAAGAAATTCCACATTTCTTTTTTTCTTTAGAAGCGCTTTGTGAAGGAACCATGCATGGCATGTTTGGCCCAAAATTAGATAAAGTCACTTCGAGAGTACCTTCCAGGTCGCAATTGATCACGAACTGTGATTGTTGTTAACTTGTTTATTCCATTGTGACTCGACAGATTGATACCTTTCCATAAACACGACCTTTGACCTCATTGTTCCCCGTGAAAGCTCAACTGCTTTTGGATTTAATGATAGTAATAGTCAGAACCTTTTTTCACACACAAAGGATTACTTGAAATTCTGGGAATTAGTTCGTGTATTGTGTTGTGTATTACAGATGATTAGAGCGTTGTCAGGTGTTATTGTCCATAGTTACGACCGGTTTCAGTAAGAATCTGCTTGGTTTTACATCGATGTTTTCACAGTGGTATCAGAACACATATGCACCTGCCTCTCAATACGTACTCTTAAAAGCTGTAAAAGGTTCATGAACTTCAGCTCTTTAACTTCAGTTCACCCATTGTAATACACTTATTATAACCAGCATCTATATAGCATCAACAACGACGATGGACGAGATGTCTTGGATATTTGTCGCCGCTTTGAGCAGTTTCACACTTACGTTCGGCCTTTTCGCCGTTGCACCGAAAATTCTCAACCGCCTCTCGCCGAACTTTGACTTGCGTTTGGAAAATTAGCTCCATTAACCTCCTTAATATTATTATTGTCGTAATATATAAAAAAAGTTTTGTGCGGAAAACTGATAGGCTCATTTTGTTAGAGCATCGTAGGTTTTTGGTCGTACGCGTGTCCCTGTCGCCATGTCTTGGGTAGGAGGTTTGCTGTGCCTTTTGACGTCTTTCTTTCTTGCCCCGTACAGGGCTCTGTTAAACCAACTTGGCGAGAAGAAGGGTCGACTGTACACCGTCATTGGCCTGCTGATGACTGGAGTCTTCTTCCTGTGCCGTGTGGCCATCATTCCTCCTTACTGGTACAACATGAACATGTGGTACAAAGATGGGTCCTTGAAAAATTTTCCCTGGCATCTCGTATACCTTGGAACCTTTGGAAGGATTTTCTTCGATATTCTAAATGTCTACTGGTTTTCACTAATGGTGAAGTACTTGCTCAAAAAAGTAATATATGCCAAAGTTGGAGTGAAGAAAAAAGACGATGATTTCGTTCAAATATAGGTTTGATTCAACACCTACACGTATACCATTTTGCTATAGACTCCTATGTAATCTAAAAAAGTCTGACGGAATTAAGAACCACAAAAATATACCATCACTCACTAGCAGATGTGCATAACACACCGTATTAAAACAAAATGTACTAGTAAAAGTCAGATTCAAAGACATTCTTAGAGTAGAAGCTGACCTGTCCCCTTTTTCCACATTGTTCATATTATTCCTAGTTATTACTTGACAAGCAATGTAATGTAACAGTTATAAGTTATCCCAACTTCCTCTTCATGTAAAGATACACAAATAATTTTTTTCAACTTAAGATGACACGCCAAATTTTCACAAATACCTTGGAGAATTGAAATTTAGAAATGTATGATTCATCCATTCATGAATTATCAGGTTTTGAAGTCTGCCAATGAAACACCAGAGTGGCAAAGAAAGCTACCAAAAATCTATCATTTCTTCTCGATCACAAGAGCTACATGTATCTAGCAAAATTCATGCTATAGGT
>NC_049981.1:15829650-15916654 GCF_000003815.2 Branchiostoma floridae | reverse complement strand
AAGACTTGATATCCGTGCACAAAATAAAGCTCTTACCAACAAGCTTTCGATCAGTCCTCTGATCCGTCTCAAGTTGAAATAGCCAGAAGGATCAGAGTACTGATTGAAAGCTTGTTTGTAAGCGCTTTATTTTGTGCACGGATATAAAGTCTTAAAATTGTAACATAATGTTGACTATCGTCACAGATGAACTTACATTAAAGTAGAACCGTATTATACATTATTGTATACTGAACAAAGAAGGTAAATGAGACTTATAAATAAATTGAAAGGGAAACAACATCTATTCTATACTCAAACTAATTGCTTGGTTTAACGGATAGACTGCCTGCACCGTATTAGATGGCTACACATACCGTTCATCTTTTCATCAGGCGGTATTTTCTACGGTAGATTCATTACATAAAAATTCTTGTAAAAGGAGTTGTTTTAATCGTTGGGACTGCTTGAGATAAACGCATATCGGTACACACTCACATCCACATCGAGCGTGCATCCGGAATTCAATGACAGGTCGCCAGGTGGCGAAGAAACTACCAAGGGTTCTTTGTCTGAGCCGTTTGTGCGCTGGAATAGCGTACGCGTCGTCTTGTGTGGGACATCTGGTGAGAACCCTAGGCCTGTTGGTGTTTTTTCCATTCCACATCCCATCAGATTTCGTGAGACTTCTGACAAGGACTTTCCTTTTAGATAGTCAGGGCTGGCGCATTTAAAAGTACGGTCAGGATAGAAGGACAGAAAGCAGGCATCACACACTTCACACCGGGCGGTAACCGATCCAGAACTGTCGGCCGCTGAACGTAACTGTGATTCAGCCGGTTCTACCAGACATTCATGTTTGACCATTAACCACAGCATTGTACAGTCACAGTGGAGGGGGTTGCCGAATATTGGTGTGCTCCCTATGAATGGATACCCCAGCTCTTGTAAGGAGAAAGACGCTAGCATGTTTTTTGACAGACCAACGTGGAACAATTTGGGCAACTGCTTCACGACAACATCTAAACTGACGTGTGTGATTCGGTTGTAGGACAAATACAGGTATTCCAGATTTGGAAGGTTGTGGAGAGTTTCCCAGTCAACGGTCCCAATTTGGTTAAACTTTAAGTCCAGTGCAGATAGGTTTTTCAATACGGGAACATCGGTTAAGTTTTTGATACAGTTGGAGGAAAGTTCCAGACGGTTCACATCAGCCGGTGCGCTTTGAGGAAATGTTGTTAACTCTAAGTTACGACAGTTCAACCTCACCCATGGAAACGGCTTGTCCGTTTCCTTTGAAATTGTGCAGCCTTGTGGGAAAGCGAGTCCTCTCATAGAGGCAATACCCAAACAAAGAGCGGCAGTGAGCCACAGACGACTGTGTTTGCTTCGTTTTTGTGACTTTACCCGAAGTCCTTCATATACTGACAACATAACGGTCTGCATTTTCCCAATATGTCAGCAATATTTGTGCGGGAATATCAAATTAAAGATTCCTCCGTGTGTCCCGACTTGGCTGCAAGTTCTTTGAAAGAGAAAAAATTGCGAATGATTTCTTGACTGTAAAGTAAAGACGATAGGAAACGTTTCACCTTTGATGCTGTCAGCAAGAAAAACAGGACGATGTTGTCGGTGAGCGGTATGAGAGTCAGTCCTGACGTTCCCGTCTCCACCGGTTCCGCAGAATGAAACGCTTCCTAAATAAGCCTGGAAGTATAGGTGCCTTATCAGAATATTCAATAGTTTTTCTACGAATTTTCATTGTCTATGTAAGACATACATTTGGACGAGTAGTTTTTGTGTGTGATCCGAAAAAAATGATAACGTTGGCGTGATATAATAACGTTGACGAGCAGGACACAAGTTATAACGACAAGAAAACGCTCGGGAGATAGTCATGAAGCTGTGGTTAACTTCTCGGTAGTTTACAGCGGTAGACTGATTAATATCCAGTGATCCTGCTGAAGGCTATTTGTGATCAGTGGACCGGTTGTGGAGATAAGTAGAAATACCTGACAAAGCAGACAGAAAATTACATTGTTGATTGCAGTGCGTGTTGATATTTACAGACTATATATTTCAAACATATATGGACGGGAAAGCATCGCACACAATGTCCATTGAAAGGAATGTGCACGTCATTCGACAAGAATCGCAACCGACGATACTACATTAAGAAATACATTCAACTGCCTATTCTACATTTTTCATATGATTTTGATGTTCGATGGATAGAGTTCGGTGGCTAAACTTGAACAATAATACATGTATTATTCTACACCTAATTCGTGTTGAATAAATTGAGGCTGTAGATTCTTTGATATCTTGGCTGAAATTTCCTTATGCCAATTTGAGGATGAAAACAATGACTAAGTGACGAGACAGGGGATTGCATTATGAGTGCTGTACGCGGCTGCATCACGGAGAAGCTCGCCCATTGGTTTATTAGCAGAGACGTGGGCATGAAGTGCCCGGATGTTCACCTTAAAACTTTTCACTGCCACCTTTTCAGACGGAACTTTTAGCTCATGAGCAAACATTCACGGTCTATACAATGATAACACAAACGCGTCATTAAACACGTCATGATGTATCAATCAGCTCCATCTGGCCTTACTTTTACAACTGTCGAAGCAAGAAACCGGTACTATCAGACATTTGTCCATCAAAAACGCCATATTGAAGTTTTTCTACGAACCTTGAAATGACTATGTATTACAGACATTTGGACGATTGTGTAAGAGTCGACAAAATTACCATTCGTAGAGAAAGAAGTCCATATCCTACATAAAGGGTTTGACAGGAAACTGAACAAGGGCTGTCTTTGTACGTACTGCCTCATGCGTTGCAAGCACGTGAAAGCATAATTGCTACAAAGTACAGACGACACGTTGTTGGTAAAGAGTACGACTACGGGGTATATGTGGTGATATTAGATCATTATCCTGTTATCCTGTTAACATCATTGATGGAAAAGTAGTTCTCTACCCCATTGTTAACAGACTTCCATCACTCACTACATCGAAAACGATACCACTCACAAAACAACAACATAGAATTATGTATCTTTACTACAACATCTTTATTATCCGTGTACATGTCACAGTATGTATTTGAATATCAATCAATCAAACCAATTGCAGTACATCTGACCCGGTTGAACAAGTCACATAACGATTACATGCAAAATGTTTTGCAGTTGTAATTGTACCCTAGAGATTGAATTGTATTTAATATACAATATATACATTTTTGTATCATGAGCCTGGATGTTTAACCTTCATCAAAGCACAACTTCGATTAATGAGACGACGAAATGTTAACATTATAGAAATGGAAGTCAAAGAAAGAGCTTTCCTGTTTAAATCTTAAGGCAAGTTTTAAAATGCTACACGCACAACCTTTGCCTCTTCCATATTACTCCATCTATCTGGCGTCAGTTGTCCACGTTGGTACCCATCCTCTTCGCGTTGTCCAGTAAGGCTGCCACTATCCTCTTCAACGTCAAGCTACGCTTTACTGCAGAAAGGGAGGGTGGAAATTTGTGATTTCGTACATAACGTTCTATTATACTAGAAATATTGATCTTCAATCAATACAGTTTCTGAAGTGACATTCATCGTTCACGCTATTCAGGAAGTAATATCCGGTTTTCGTTTAGTTGCAGAGTTGACTATAACACTATTTGCATTCCTTTGAAAGCATTAAAGACAAATGATAAAGACAATGAGGCAACATCTTAATGTGGACAGATATATAGCAAAATCACATATTTGATAATCAACATGGCGGACGTTTGATGTGACGCCATGGCCGTGACGTACCTTGTCCGGTGCTCCACACGGTGACTGTCTCTTCGTTACCTCCACATTTTGATTTCAGATCCCCCGTGCAGCTGACGTCACACTGTGAGTCGGACACTAGGCTGAGGTTTTGCAGGTCCGCTGCCGTCAAACAGCTACAGAACTTGCCTTCGCCTGTCGCTGTTGGAGAAACATGACGAATATGATTAGTAAAGTGAATATGCCGTGCTTGTATTAACTATCTTACGGCGTAGCTACAGGGCCAGTTCTGTCCTAAAAGTTACAGTATCTTGTTAAATTTATTTTGAGTCATACATCAGATGGCTGATATTTTCTTACCAACACAAGTAGTTTATCAAAACCGAAGTTCAAACCAAAGGCTTGTATAATCTAGAATCGCATAAAAATGGTCAATGGGAATAAAAAGGCGCGTACCTGAGTAAGTCTTGCCCTGGGCAGCACAGTGTTGGACACAGTCTGTGTTGGTCATGTCCGGAGACGCCTGGTCGGCGGTGAGCGTGTCCTCACTTCCCGTGTACGTGTAGCAACCTTGGTAGCTCTGGGCGGAGGTCGTCAGCGTACGTTTTGCTGCTGAATGGGCCGGGGATGGATGGAAAGTTGTTATGTCATGCATGGCATTATATAAAACAAGAAAAGTTATTCTTCAAAATGCAGAAGTATGTGTTGCTAAGTGACAGTGATCTTTGACATAAGTCCGGAGGCTATATCCGTTTTTCATCCAATGTACAGATTATATATAGTAGTTTTGTCTTTATACGTAGACATTTGCAGCATGTGGCTCACACACACACACACACACACACACACACACACACACACACACACACACACACACACACACACATGCAGACACAGAGTAATGCCTCCATTTTTCATGGCAGGCATGTTTAATAATGTGACGAGAAAAATAGAGATTCGTTGTACATCCGTAACGTACCTTGTCTGGTGCTCCACACGGTGACTGTCTGTTCGTTACCTCCACATTTTGATTTCAGATCTCCTGTGCAGCTGACGTCACACCGTGAGTTAGGCACTTGGCTGAGGATTTGCAGGTCCGCTGCCGTCAAACAGCTACAGAACTTGCCTTCGCCTGTCGCTGTTGGAGAGACAACATGACGAATATGATTAGTAAAGTGCAAACGCAGTGTTTGTACTAACTATCTGTACTTACGGCTTCGCTACAGGGCCAACTCAAGCTCTTTGATAAGTTTTATCCTAAAAGTATCTTGCATAAATCTATTCAGGGTAGTTATAACACGAACATATAGAGCATATTATATTTTCTCACCAATACAAGTAGTATGTATATAGACCCAAATTTAAATCAAATGCTTCCTCATTCCTGAAACGTACACACACATATTATATAACGTTACATTACATCATACATAAGATTTCAGTGCATATTCTATTCGTGTGGTAGAGAATCATCGTATGATAAAGAGTTTCCCAAAACCCAATAGAAGTCAAAAGGCGCGTACCCGAGTAAGTCTTGCCCTGGGCCGCACAGTGTTGGACACAGTCTGTGTTGGTCATGTCCGGAGACGCCTGGTCGGCGGTGAGCGTGTCCTCACTTCCCGTGTACGTGTAGCAACCTTGGTAGCTCTGGGCGGAGCCTGATCCTGTGAACAAGGGCAGGAGATTGAATCATAATCGTGCGACATGTCAGAATGATTTACTTCTAATAGCACACTGTGCTGTTTTGTTTTGTTGTCGTTGTCGATGTCATATTAAAACGGCCAACGACGATATGGAAGATGAAATACATTGCTACAGTTTTTTGTGTGAAACTTTTTCTGTAACTACTAGTATGAGGATAAGAGCTGTTCAAAGTGCCACCAAAACTCATAACAATCTCCAAACGTTAACTGACAACTTTGTCCACTCATTGCAGAAAGATTTAGCCTGGGCACCATCCGGATAGTAGTTCGCTCCTATGTTCGCTTCTGCTTTCCAGCAGAGAATAGACTGTATATAGTGTATAATGAACGTCAGAGCTAGAAGCGACTGTAAATAGTATATAATGAACGCCGGAGAGAACTTCTTTCCGGATGGTACCCAGACTAAAAAAGAGTCTTCAGGATACTTCAGGAAACAAACCCATACTGAATTTCGTAGCAGTTCTTGTTGGAATAGTTTCTTTTACACCTGTCACCATTGTTATCTTGCACCTTCTGTATCCTTTTTCTATACACTGTTTCAGTTGCAATCAGCCCTCGGGCAAGAACTCTCTTACAACATTCATGCATCATACGTTATACACTTAACTTGCAATTCATTCGACGCCCGACATATACAAACTAAAGCTGGTATTGATAACCACCGCAGCTCTAGACCGATATCAGTTTGATAAGATATTACTACAAGAAACCGGAACACAACTTACCGATAGCGAGCAGGAGGACGAATGTTGAAATTGCCATTGAAATTGTTGAAATCTTGAACAGGACCAACTGACGAGACTTGTCACCGACTCTTGTCAAGCAAGAACTGACAGTTTTTGTCGTCTCTTTTAAACCCATGTGGTAAGAATTGTCTGTCCACAGAATCGGACTCACTTTGCTGTCTGATAGTGGGTAAGTAGTCTGAATCAGGAATTGATGATTTTTGTTGTAATGTAAATCAAAATGAAGGCGTTGTCTGTGAAAAGTACAAGTATGAGGGACAGTGGATAACATTGCTTGATTGTTTTTCAAAGGGAACGGATTATTGTCGTGTCTGGTCAGAACTTAAATTTAATGTTGTCTGTGCAGTAGCAATGGAATTACTGCTACATTTCTATATATGGCCGAGAGATTGATTGCCCCCAGGTACATGTACACTGTCAGCATGGTCATCAGGTAGCTTTGAGCAACACTTAGTTATAGATAAACGATGGTAGGTAGGACACGTCGTTCTATAGACAACTACTGCCATCATATTGTATGTAGTTTTTCTATTTAGTGGTTTTCTCCCAGTAAGATCTGTTACTCGAAAGTTTTGACATCATTTGTCGTCACCCAGAGTCACAACGAGGGCTAAGTCGATGTACGTTGCTCAAATTCTCCCTATTGTGAAGCACAAGTAATTCCGGGGCGCTTTGTCTGAAATGACTAAGATATCCATTCCTTCACAACTTGCTCAGACGTAAACCATATTTCCTCTGTTTCATTGGATCATTGTACATGTATTGCACTAATTTTACTTGATTTTATCTTTTCTTGCTTCCGGCTATTTACAGCTCGAATCTGAATTTTACTCGTAAAGAAAAAAAAGCGTTTCATTATAAAAACACATCGATTCCCAGATAGACAAAAATTGTTGATGTTACGTTTATGTTTTGATGTCGATATGTGTCAGGATATGATTGGCATGATAATGTATGTGCAGCAGCGTGGCGCAGCGGAAGCGTGCTGGGCCCATAACCCAGAGGTCGGTGGATCGAAACCACCCGCTGCTATAAACTTTTTTTCTGCAATTACATGTATTTCCCCCATTTTCATAATGTCTATTACCAAGAAAAAATCACGTACTCCGACTTGATTTGTGGATAACACCCAAAAGTATATACATTTTTGTATGTACATACGCATCTGAAATCTTACATATATAGGTGATCACGAAAGTTGCAAGGAAAATTGAACACATAGAACATGCAGATAACTGTGTCATTAAAGAAACTTTGATTCACTGAATTTGAATAAATGATGTTGATATGTGTCAGGATATGATTGTCAAACAACTTAGCCCTCGTTGTCAAGACTTTCGAGCAACGGGTATTCCTGGGAGTAAACCTCTAAAAGGAAGACAGGCACCTCTGTTACTCCAGTATTCAAGAGAGGTGAGCGGCACAATGTAGGCAACAATTTTGTCTATCTGAGTAAAGGGCACTAAAACCAGATAGAAACCACTACAGGAAGATCCCAAGGTGTTTTAGATGATCCAGCATGGCGCTGGTTAGGATGTGCCCCAGCTCTTTGCTACAAACGCTTGTCAACGACACCGGACACTTAGTTGCCTGCACTGCATCGTACTGCTCATCTGTCTTGAACACCGGAGTAACAAGGGCAGTTTTCACACAGATGGTAGAGTCCCAGTGTTGACCGACGACGAATTCGTCCTATGTGTTACCAGACGACGGACATGATAATGTACAGATGTGCTTTTAGAGGTTTACTCCCAGGAATATCTGTTACTCGAAAGTCTTGACAACGAGGGCTAACTTGTTTGACATGACTCAAATGCACCTTCTAGTGAAGCACAAATCATTCCGTGGCGCTTTGTTTGAAATGACTTATACATCCATTCCTTCACAACTTGCTCAGACGTAAAACTATTTCATGTTTTACTGTGACGTGTGCATAGCAAAGTGTGGCAAAAGTGCACAATAAAAGTCTTCATTTATTCAAATTAAGTGAATCAAAGTAATTCATTCATTTATGGCCAGTGATCTGCATGTTCTGTGTGTTCAATTTTCTTTGCGACTTTCGTGATCACCTGTATAAGTATATCATAAGAGTTCAGACATCTTTTCTTATGCGTGCGATCATATGTATATATCGTATGTCCGAGTCAGAATCATGAAGGACTACGTTAGATTTTTCTTGGTAATAGATACATGTATTATGAAAATAGGGAAAATAATTGAAGAAAAAAGTTTCTAGCAGCGGGTGGTTTCGATCCACCGACCTCTGGGTTATGGGCCCAGCACGCTTCCGCTGCGCCACGCTGCTGCACGTACAATATCATGCCTATTATATCGCGACACGTCATATGCATAACATCATCACAACATAAACGTAACATCAACAATTTTTGTCTATCTGGGAATCGATGTGTGTTTATAATGAAACGCTGTATTTTCTTTACAAGTAAAATTCATATTCGAGCTGTTAATAGCCCGAAGCAAGAAAAGATAAAATCAAGTAAAAACTGTTCCAATACAATGATCCAATGAAACAGATGTGAAACATGGTTTACGTCTGAGCAAGTTGTGAAGGAATGGATAGAAGGTGCATTTGATATGTCAAACAAGTTAGCCCTCGTTGTCAAGACTTTCGAGTAACAGATATTCCTGGGAGTAAACCTCTAAAAGCACATCTGTACATTATCATGTCCGTCGTCTGGTAACACATAGGACGAATCCGTCGTCGGTCAACACTGGGACTCTACTATCTGTGTGAAAACTGCCCTTGTTACTCCGGTGTTCAAGACAGATGAGCAGTACGATGCATGCAGGCAACTAAGTGTCCGGTGTCGTTGACAAGCGTTTGTAGCAAAGTGCTGGGGCACATCCTAACCAGCGCCATGCTGGATCATCTAAAACCTTGGGATCTTCCTGTAGTGGTTTCTATCTGGTTTTAGTGCCCTTTACTCAGATAGACAAAATTGTTGCCTACATTGCCTACCTCTCTTGAATACTGGAGTAACAGAGGTGCCTTTCCCCCCTTTAGAGGTTTACTCCCAGGAATACCCGTTGCTCGAAAGTCTTGACAACGAGGAATAAGTTGTTTGACATGACTCAAATGCACCTTCTAGTGAAGCACAATTTACACTATTTACCATACACTATTTACACTATAAGCACTCGTCTATGCACTATTTATTATTATTTTTATATATTTTGTTCATGTATCAACTTTCAACACGTTTTACAGTGACGTGTGCATAGCCAAGTGTGGCAAAAGTGTACAATAAAAGTCTTCATTCATTAAAATAATGATTTATTCAAATTAAGCTAATAAAATTTTCGTTTATTCTATGACCAATTGTCTGCATGTTCTATGTGTTCAATTTCCCTTGCAACTTTCGTGATCACCTCTATATGTAAGATTTCAGATGCGTATGTACATACAAAAATATATATACTATTGGGTGTTATCCACAAATCAAGTCGGAGTACGTGATTTTTTCTTGGTAATAGACATTATGAAAATAGGGGAAATACATGTAATTGCAGAAAAAAAATTTCTAGCAGCGGGTGGTTTCGATCCACCGACCTCTGGGTTATGGGCCCAGCACGCTGCTGCACATACCATTATCATGCCAATCATATCCTGACATATCACAACATAAACGTAACATCAACAATTTTTGTCTATCTGGGAATTGATGTGTGTTTATAATGTAACGTTGTATCTTCTTTACAAGTAAAATTCAGATTCGAGTTGTAAATAGCCCGAAGCAAGAAAAGATAAAATCAAGTAAAATTAGTCCAATACATGTACAATGATTCAATGAAACAGATGAAATATGGTTTACGTCTGAGCAAGTTGTGAAGGAATGGATATCTTAGTCATTTCAGACAAAGCGCCCCGGAATTACTTGTGCTTCACAATAGGGAGAATTTGAGCAACGTACATCGACTTAGCCCTCGTTGTGACTCTGGGTGACGACAAATGATGTCAAAACTTTCGAGTAACAGATCTTACTGGGAGAAAACCACTAAATAGAAAAACTCCATACAATATGATGGCAGTTGTTGTCTATAGAACGACGCGTCCTACCTACCATCGCATATCTAACTAAGTGTTGCTCAAAGCAAGGAGCTTTTATCAGATAAAATCTCCTTGCTCAAAGCTACCGGATGACCATGCCGACATCGTACATGAACCTGGGGGCAATGAATTCCACTCTACTAATAGTTTACGGAAAAACGTATTTTGCGTTGCTACAAGTTCTACCTCTGTTATATATGCATTTTTTGAATGTGTATATAAATACATTGTATCTCTCTCGGCCATATACATGTATAGAAATGTAGCAGCAAATCCATTGCTACTGCACAGACAACATTAAAGTTCTGACCAGACATGACAATAATCCGTTCCTTTTGAAAAACAATCAAGCAATGTTATCCACTGTCTCTCATAATTGTACTTTTCACAGACAACCCCTTCATTCTGATTTACATCATAACAAAAAAATATCAATTCCTGATTCAGACAACTAGTAGACAGCAAGGTAAGTCCGATTCGGTGGTCAGACAATTCTTACCAGATGGGTTTAAAAGAGACGACAAAAACTGCTATGTCACTTCTTGCTTGACAAGAGTCGGTGACAAGTCTCGTCAGTTGGTCCTGTTCAAGATGGTGGCAATTTCAACATTCGTCCTCCTGCTCGCTATCGGTAAGTTGTGTTCCGATTTCTTGTTGTAATATATTATCAAACTGATATCAGTATAAAGCTGCGGTGTTTATTGATACCAGTTTTAGTTCATGTCGGGCGTCAAATGAATTGCAAGTGTTCATGAATGTTGTAAGAGTATTCTTGCCCGAGGGCTGATTGCAAACTGAAACAACAAGAACTTATACGAAGTACAATATGGGTTTGTTTCCTGAAGTATCTTTCTGCAATGAGTGGGGTTTGTGGAGTTAAGAAAGTTGTATTCTCGACAGTAAACGTTTGGAGATTGAGTTTTGTTGGCTTTTTCAACTGCTCTTATAGTTGGAGCAAAAGTTTGACAAAACCCTGTAGCAATGTATTTCTTCTTCCATCGTCGTTGACCACTTTTAATATGACATCGTTTTTCGTAGATAACAAAACATGGCAAAGCACAGTGTGATATTAGAAGTTTACCATTCTGACATTCTCACTATTATGATTCAATCTTCCGCCCTTGTTCACAGGATCAGGCTCCGCCCAGAGCTACCAAGGTTGCTACACGTACACGGGAAGTGAGGACACGCTCACCGCCGACCAGGCGTCTCCGGACATGACCAACACAGACTGTGTCCAACACTGTGCGGCCCAGGGCAAGACTTACTCAGGTACGCGCCTTTTGACTTCTATTGGGTTTTGGAAAACTCTTTATTGTAATGCTATTCAAATGCGATACAAATACTAAATGTACTGAATGAGTTTTTATCATGCACAATATTATTACATACGTTTCTGGAATGAATGTTTAAAATTTCAGTTGATAGGCACACTCCTTTTACTTGTATTGGTAAGAAGATATCAACTATATGTTCGTGTTTTAACTACGGACCCTCAATAGATTTAAACAATATACTGTAACTTTCAGTTTGAATTTAAATTTATGAGCTTGAGTTGGCCCTGCAGCATAACCGTAAGTTCAGATAGTTAGTACAAGCACGGCGTATGCACTTTACTAATCATATTCGTTATGTTGTCTATCCAACAGCGACAGGCGAAGGCAAGTTCTGTAGCTGTTTGACGGCAGCAGACCTGCAAATCCTCAGCCAAGTGCCTAACTCACGGTGTGACGTCAGCTGCACAGGAGATCTGAAATCAAAATGTGGAGGTAACGAACAGATAGTCACCGTGTGGAGCACCGGACAAGGTAGGTTACGACCATGGCGTCATTAAACGTCTGGTTATGAAATATTTTATTTATCTTTCTCCCCACATGAACATGTTGCATCATTGTCTTAGACCGTCACGTTCAAAGGACTGCAATTAGTGCGACAGTCATCTCTACAACTGGATGAAAACCATATACAAATGTACTACCTCCTGAAGAACGATGAATGTCACTTCAGAATCTGTATTTTGAAGATTTTTATCGATATTTCTAGTTTTATATAACTTAATGTATGACATTGTAAATTTCATTTATCCCCCTCCCCAATTTCGAAGAATAACTTCTCCTTTTTTATATAATGCCGTGTATGACATAACAACTTTTCATCCCCCTCGCGCTGCAGCAAAACGTACGCTGACGACCTCCGTCCAGAGCTACAAAGGTTGCTACACGCACACGGGAAGTGAGGACACGCTCACCGCCGACCAGGCGTCTCCGGACATGACCAACACAGACTGTGTCCAACACTGTGCTGCCCAGGGCAAGACTTACTCAGGTACGCGCCTTTTCATTCTTATTGAACTTGTTGTGATTCTAGTGTAAGCCTTTGATTTGAACTTCAGTTCAAATAAACTACTTGTGTTGGCAAGAAAATATCAGCCATATGATGTATGACTAAAATGAATTTAATAAGATACTGTAAGTTTTAGGATAAATATCAATTACATGACTGGCCCTGTATTAATTTAAAGCCGTAAGATAGTACAAGTACGGCGTATTCATTTTTCTCATCATATTCGTCATGTTGTCTCCAACAGCGACAGGCGAAGGCAAGTTCTGTAGCTGTTTGACGGCAGCGGACCTGCAAACCCTCAGCCTAGTGTCCGACTCACAGTGTGACGTCAGCTGCACAGGAGATCTGAAATCAAAATGTGGAGGTAACGAACAGACAGTCACCGTGTGGAGCACCGGACAAGGTACGTCACGACCATGACGCTATCAAACGTCTGCCATGTTGGTTATAAAATATATGAGTTTTGTATATTTCTTTCCACATACACATGTTGCCTCGTTGTCTTTGTATCGTTATGTTGAAAGAGCCCATGGCAGCAAATATCTAAAGAGGAATTTCTGCCATCCCTGCAACTGGATGAAAAACAGGTTTCACGTATACTGACTAACGTAAAAGATGAATGTCACTTCAGAATCTGTATTTTGAAGATTGTATATCAACATTTCTAGTTTTATATAATGTTGTGTTTGACATCACAAATTTCTATGCCCTTCTGCAGTAAAGCGAATGCTGACGTTGAAGAGCATGATGGCAGCCTTACGGAACAACGCGAAGAGGATGATGGGTACCAACGTGGACAACTGACGCCAGATAGATGGTGTAATATGAAAGAGGCAAGGGTTGTGGGTGCAGCATCTTAAAACTTGTCTTAAGATTAGAGCAGAAAAGGTCTTTCTTTGACTTCCATTTCTACTCTGAGATAATTTTGTTGTCTTATCAATCGAAGGTGTGTTTTGATACAAAAATGTACTGAATACAATTCAATGTCGCTCTCTAGAATCTACAACTACAACTGCAAAAACATTTTGCATGCGATCCCTATGTGTTCTGTGACTTGTTCAATCGGGGTTTCAAGCCAGACGTATCAGTATGGATTTGATTGCATTTAGATACTGTGATGTATGGATCGATAATAAATATGTTGTAGCTATAATTCTGTGTTGCTGTTTTGTGAGTGGCGCCGTTTTTTATCTAGTGAGTGATGGAAGTCTGTTGGACAGAAAGCTACATTTCCATCAATGTTAATAACAGGATAGCGATCTAATTACTATCCTTTCGAATGGCAAGGTTGATAACTAAAGGTAAATGTTTCTATTTTTGAAGATCTCATATCCCGTCATTTTAGGATTGTAGCTTTCCTGTTGAATTGTATCCAATTTTATCATGCAAGTAAGGTTTGAATCGACATAACAAGTTAATTGTTGACCAGTAAATATTTATCACTTTTCGCTGCCATTTCAACCACTTCAATACGAACGGACCCGGAAAGCTAAGGTTGGCAAAATATGACCATGTCACTGCCATTCTTACAGGATTAAGTTAAACACGAAGGTACAAGGACTTACAGAGAGTGACCTTGATTCACAAACATGCGGCTAGCTCTCACCTGCTCTCACCCCTTCTTACTATTACTAAGCCTATTGGGGCTATTCTATCCTGAACAGAGGGGTCAGTGGACATTTCCCTCCAAAAACATTCCAATCGCGTTGTACTATTAATACACAATACTATTGAATGTGCTGCGTCGTATGTCAAACTTTACATATCGGGCAACTTTGTTGTCATCATTTCAGAAACATACTAAAATCTATTTGAATACACCCCTATCGGAATGCCTTTAATGGTACAGCCATATATGCCGTGCGATGAAATACGACTCCCGTCTGCATTATTTCCTATAATTGCCGCATTCTTTCCGGGGCGTTTTTTTCCACAACAAAGACTCGTGTGAGAGAACAAGTCTGCGCTTATTACAGTTTAGCACGGGATAAAATTTGTGGAATCCTAGCGACCAAATCTCTAGACTGTAGAGAAACTGTAGGCGTAAATCCCACGGTGGTGTTACCCATTAAGTTGAGTGCGTCAAATTCAGCTGTGCAATGGTTTCAGGTCTTGGAAGAATGTCAGTGACGTGACTCCTAGTTTTGATACTGATTGTACAAGTGAAAACAGGTAAGCCATTTTGTACAAAAATCTAGCGGTTTATGCGCGCGTGTGTATGTCAGGGCTTGGATCTTGTATTTTTCCCAATTGTAGCATGAATTTCTCACCATATATCTAGGAGATAGGGCACTCGTTTTGACGCTAACGAAAAATGATACATATAGGACAAGGGAAAGAGGATTTCAATTTGTCAGGGAAAGCCGTTTACTAGAGACTTTAGCAAATAGGTAATCCTTTCTTTCATGACAAATAGGTGAGAAAGACCTTTACGCGATTGCACTAACGGTTTACGTGACTAGACAAGCGTCAATACTCCATCCCATAACAATCGTTTATGAATGGGGGTTAAGAAAAGCAAGTTAGTACGGCATAGAAAATTCTTCAATAAATTGCGCCCTCGTGACCCAAGAAAAATGATTATCGAAGAATAGAACCTCTTTATTACAAATAGGAGATGTTAACATCATATGTTCGTTCGACTTTTCATTCATACGTATTGACAGAGTACGTCGATGAAGACAAGCATCCCGGTAATTGGAAAAACAAAAGTTGATCAAGTAACAGATGCTCAAGCAACTCGAAAGTTTTGGAAACGGTCAGACGTTTCAGACAGCACCACAGTATTCAGTGTCACAAACTGAAGATAGTGGATGCTGTCTAGAACATCTGTGTCCAAATCTATCTAGTTGTTTGACTAACAGTTACCTTGCGTATCGACTGAGTCATTTCCCCCGTCATGGCGTGACGGTCTTGATTAAACCAGATGCCGAGAATAATTCCCACCTCAATCGTTGTTACCAGGCGATCGCAGTTTGGTACCCATACTAAGTATATCTTTGTTGTCTTGAGATTTTAAGCGAGACTGATAGAAGACGAGCCGCCGAGAAGGCCCTAAGCTATTTTTTTCTCTCACATGGCAGATACATTTTGTAAAACACATCCACTAATTCTCAAGAACACCCTCATTTTGCTGTTGTTAACCTGTAATATGACGACTGTGACCGAGACCATAGCTAGTTTACATTTGAACACTATAAAAAAACACATACACCTTAAGATGGTTGCCTTTGTCTTGGAACCGCATTTTAAACGTCTTTGACCCGTACAGTAATGTTCTGTCCATTTTGTTTCCTACGTGTAGCTGTTGTGGTCGATTTCAATAACTCAGCCATACGTAGGGCAATCTGTACGTAGAGGCAAATAATGCTATGCTTGAAATCTTATCATCAGTTTACAAGCTCGAGAGGAGGGGGGCTATTCTGTGTCAAATGTTAACGCCAAATACCTCATGGTCGACGGGTAAGTATTTAAAACGGAGATTGCTTACGTGTTACATCGATCGCGCACAGCTAAGAGGGGACATTTCCTTTCAGAAGGAGTGAGATCGTTTATACTAAATGTAGATATTGCTTGTTACCTTTTCTTATAAATATGTAAACACACAGTCTAAGAATAGACGATATTGTAAGCAAAAACATTACAATTTTTTTGGGAAAATTAGAGAGAAAATAATCACTATCAATGACTTTTCTCGTCCAACAGGTGCGCCCTATGTAATCCAACAGGTGGTACAGGAGAAACACCTACTCTGATTGGTGCAACCTACCAGCGCCGTGTGAAACAGAAGTCGTGATTGGCTGAGGCGGTGTAGCGGGACCGCTAGGTGAGAGGGACGGGGACCGCACCCGGGTTGTCAGTCCTTCGGGGGGAGTGAGCCATGGCACCGCGGGGGTTGCTGCGGTACATAGCGGTGTTTGTCGGCTCTGTTTTCTTACTGAGTCTGCTGGCAATGCTGCACAGAGTCCATGACAACGACAAGGTATCGAAGAAAAGCGGGAAAGCAATTTTGGGAGGAGGTACATTAAGGTATGTGCACATTTTCTATTCAGACACTGTAATGTATTCTATTTGCGTACGGTAACTATTTGAAATCTCAATGTGAGTTCGTACGTGCGTGTACAAAGAAGATATATATTCCAATGATGTTATTTTATCTTATTTCATATCATATCATAACATAACATATCATATCATATAATAATGACAGTGTTTAATTGAATGGTGCATTTGAATAACATGGACTAGTCATTAACGTTACTAAGTTTTACAACCAAACAATATTCAAACTCACATCTCAGTTGAATTGCATAATATCTATCATAGACAAAATCAGTTACATCATAAATACTTAGAGAATTATAAAATGACATATCAAACAGTTTTCTTTTTTAAACACAAAAAGAAGCAACGTTTTGTTGGTAAAATCTAAGTGCTGCCCCAAATCTGAATTTCCAATTAGCATTAGAATTGCACTGCAAAAAACGTATTCAAGGAAATATTTTAAAGATAAATTCAATATTCTCAGTGGGTTATGATTTTGTATCTTTGGCATGTTCATAGAACTGCTTGCTTGGAAATATAAACAATGAAAGAGTTCCCCATTTTACTGTGCAGTACAGTGTTACATTTTGTAAGCTGTATACACTAGGTAAAGAATAGACATCAATAAAGCAGTAACTACAAAAACATGCTTATCAAGAGTACAGCTATATCATAACAGCTCCCACCCCTTTACAAAGAGACCAATCCAAACACTTGGACCATTCAATCCATGATGGGTCCTTACAGAAGATCTCAGCAGGTGCTTTGTGTTTGATGAATAGCCTATGATTGCCAGTGGTGCTCCTGTATAAAGGAGTGTTTAGAATGGGAACACATCTGTTTGCAACATTAAAAGCCTCCAAGGAAGGAATGTTGAATGTAGTTCTCTATTCCAAACTTGTTGGGATATCAAAGTTTTGGGTTAGGATTTTTTTCTGTGGGAAATTCATCTTAGCCACTCACTACAGTTAATTGATTTAAATTTTCATCATCATATTGAACATCAGATGGTTTATCATTGGAAATGTATGTTGTATCTGTTCTGAATAACAGCATCTACTATGATATAGCATATTCTATTAAAAAAAGCAATGGCAGTGCAGTGCAAATCAAGTTCCAGTGGGAATTGCCAAAGCTTGTTACTTAATGTGTAAATCTGTGCAATTGTAAATGTGCTGTTACATGTATATTATGTACTAATGTATGTGCTGTGAAACTTGAAACAACAATTAAAGCTTCAATTTTCAGTGGAGACAAGATGATCAACCTAAAAATTTGGAATCTATATATAGCTAGACAAATGCATTGTGTTCTGCTTAATGAAGATGATATATGCATAAAATTATTTATTCATAAACTATGACATCAACCACAAGAACTTGGGTATACAGATACATAACCAACCTGTCCAATGTCTATAGATCAGGGACTGGCCCCATGCTCCACTCTGTGAGGTTACTCACATACCCAACACATTTCAATACAATTTTGATTGATATCAAAGTGAAAAGGGCAAGCCACTGTGATAATGAACAGTCAAGTCATGAATTGTTTTGTTTCTCGTATTTTATCTATTCATGAAAAACTAAAAATGGCCTGCTGGCCACTGTTGAAGGTCATGACAGAAGAGGTAAAGGTCAATCAAACTATAATAGAAATATTTCCTTTCTTCCATCACTAAATTAAATCTCTGAGAAAATAAAGGACTTTATAGAAGATTTTAAGAAAAAAGCATATTGTGATTCTTAACCCTACTATTGCTTATAAGCACCAGGTTTTAAGAATAGTCCTGAGAACTAGGATGGTTAAAAAACGATTCACAATTGACCCTGTAACAGTGAAACAGATTCATAAAAACATTTCATTTTCAACTCTCTAACTTGTCAATGTCTGACATTTTCTTCAAGAGCACACATTTAAAAAAATTCAATCTCATATGCCAATAGTTCATTCAAATTGGGTATGTCCATATATAGCGGTGATGGAAAAGAAATTGGTCTGTGTGCCTCAGCGAGCTGCTTGTAACGTAAACAAAAGTAAAGCAGCTGAACGAGTTCATTCAAGTTGACAGATGCTCAAATATAGGGTCGCTTTGCTTGCACAATTGTCCAGTGACAGGCGCAGAGATCACCAATTAGTGAGGGAGACTTCAGGCAGGAATGACTCGTCAGTGTTTCTGAGGGATGGATGATAGCTGGCAGTTTGATCTTTACAAACCATGACGCTTTCTCCAGGGAGAAAGACTTTCGACAGTGCTTTTATGGAATGATTTTGACTTACAGTGATTGTGACACTTTCTTTTTTTGATTTAACTGTTAGATGACTACCATATACAGCAAGCAACAAACTAATTAGAGCATTATAAAACATACAGAATATTTTCAAACCAATTATGAGTCCAAATCAGGAGAAAATAATTACAATAAATCTTCCTCATGAAATATTTCTGCACCTATTGGGAGTGTGAATTGACAGTATTTCCTTCCAGAGTCTTACAATAATCATTCCTATTCCCAAAATGTTTCCAACTTTCCTCATAGAAGTAGCATTTCCAATGTTCAAGAAGATATAACAGAGCATGATTGCTACCCAATTAAAACCTCATACCGATTGCCTTCAATGACTTGTATCGTTTCAGCTTGATGTACAACTATCAAATGTTTCCTTTAACAAATTTACTCCCAATTACAACAGTATCGTATGATTTAAATCACATACAGGTATGTACTTGCCAAACAATACTGGTCTGAACAACTGTCTTAACATGACAAATATGGGCTTCTTATGTGCTGTTCAGAACAGTGGGGGATGTTTGGACAATGGCGGTTCATGTCGTGTAGAGTTTACCCTTCAGATTTGCCTGTTTAGACAGGGAACACCTTAATGAGGACAGCACACAGGTGAGCAGCGTAGTGCAAATATGTCACCTGTGGAGAGAGAAGCGGGTAATGGTCTGTGGATGAGTAAATGTTGAGACGACGGGACAGTTCTTTAGTATGATGTAACATTTCAATTAAAATTGAGGGCTATTATCCTCAAAGTTCAAGGTTGAAAAAGTGCAGTAACCCCTGGTTGAAAAGTTCTCAGGTGTAAGATGATATGTCTTTGATTTTGGTGTTAATCAAAAGATTGAATTAACATTAAACCTGTCTATCCAGACCACTCTATGGACACAATACACAGGTGGTCATTGTTGACAATTCCTTAGGTCAGTGGAGAAACAATTTGATATATAATAAATTCTATTGGACCACCAAAAAGTGATCACAAAAACCAGGTGGTCCTTATGGTGTAGTGCAGGTTAGACTGTAATCCAAGTTTCCAAGGTTATGTCATGAAAGCTGAAGTTTACCAAAGTGCTATATGGATAATCCTACTTTTGCTAATTTTGGGAAGCTACTTATTTGTACCTGAAGTATTCTTAGTCTGGGTATATCATTTTCCTTATTACCCCTGCCAAGGTATTAGGTCTAACAAGTGTTGGCTAATTTTTTTGTTAATGATTTGTTAAGCATTGGAATTCTATAGATGTTGCAGATTTCACTCCATTTTCATTGGGGGGATGTTTTTTTTCTCAAAAGGCGTGCATATTAACATTGATTGTAGTATTAGAACTGCATTGAACTAAATTGAGTATAATATTAGCACAAAAACAAATTCTTCTTTTATTTATCTGTTTGCAAAAATCTCATGATCTCGTGATCAATGAATTTGACCAAATGTTTTGACAGTTGAATAATTCTTACCAGGTGCTGCTGTGGAACAATTGTCAATGCACCATATGTAATGTGTAAAGTGCCACAGAACAAATGTCGCTTCGTTTAAGTTTTATACTACAGGGGTTCCATGTCTACAAATTGTATAAGGTTAATATGAGATTCTTTACAAAGGTGCAAAAAATCACCCAATTATGAGTTTTAAAATCCTTGAGAACGAGTTACAGCAGGTTACTTCAGAAAATAAGCACCTTCAGCAAATCCATTTCCTGATTATGTTAGAGGTAATGACATTATGACAAAGGATTCTGGCATTGGTTTGGGTGTGGTTGAGCTCCAGAGTTGTGCCTAAATTCCTTTCGATAATTGAGGGAAACATTGACTTTCACGATGTTTTGTCTAAATGCAGGATACAATGTATGTGGGTGAGAAAATAATATATTGTGAATGGTGATGTAAAGCAGGAATTTTACAACAAACAGTTAGCAGGCCATTCACCTGTGTATGTGAATGGCCTGCTTAGCTGAACGTCTTAGCAAGCCTTTTGGTTACACAAAAGACTACAATCATCAAGTTTTATGTGACATTAACATGTATGTCTGACTTTGATGATATAGGTCATTTCTACCTTTACCAAAAAGGTAAATAGGTGTCTGGTACCATTTGCATGTTTATGTGTGCATGCAGGTGTATGTGGATAAACAGTATAACCCAAGAGGGCTGTAAGATGGATTGTGCTGATACTTGGTATGTCAGGATAGTCTCGATGACACATTGAAATGAGATTTTGTGCCCCCAAGTAGCTTGGTACAGTATTGCAGCGGAACCTCTGGAGATGCTTGTGAGTTTAAAGTGGTAACGTTATACATATAGATAGCTTTAAATTTGTTACCTCTCAAACTACAGTCTATTTAAAACTACTGTCAGTGTGTCAGCTGTTTCTGTGTATTAGTAATTTCTATATTTAAGAGTAGCAGAAAGTCAAGGGAAAATGGTGCTTGCAGACTGACAGAATTGTGGATGTAGAAATGAGGTCAAAATGGTTCCCAAACTTTAATGGGTCAGGTGGACAGATATTTGTTCCTCTTAGACCAACATGCCTTCACACTATATATAAACAGGGGAGACATAGTGTCAACAAGTACACATCTTCGTTTAATGATCCACCCTCATGTAAACAATACCTAGACTTTACAAACTCAGTGTTATGGACCATTTCTGCTCTAAACATTGAAGTAAATCCACTGTGTCAGCACAAATACATCACATTTCACTGTCACTCACTGTATGAGAGGCATTCAGCCTAAAAATGTCAAATTCTAAGTAAACGTTACATGTTGAGTACAGTCAAACCTGTATTAGCGGCCACCTGGCCATTGCGGTCACTTTTTGTTGGTCCCTTGGATTTTTCCCATTGACCTAAGCATTATAGTCTATAGCGGCCACCTGTACAACGCGGCCATGGCCACACATTTTCCCATCCTTTAGGCCACACCGATTTAATTTCTTGGTTCACGGATTCGCTCGCTCCTATTTTTTGGGAAAAAAAAATAAAAATAAAAATTACCACTCAGCAAATTTTCACCATTAATGAAACCATTCACCAACTTTCTGGTGTAGCAAATTGGCCTTTATATTATAAGCTCCTTAAAGTGTGGGTACAGGTGCTGTTACTGTACAAAAATAGTGTTTTTGTACTTTTTTCAAGCTGAAAACTTTTTTTCTTTATGTTTTGGATTTAGTTACCTTTACCCCAACCATTTTACAATTTTTATTTTTATTTCGCCCTCTCGCTCCATATTTTTTATGAAAAAATCCGTGAACCAAGAAATTAAATTGGTGTGGCCTTAGATACAGAAACACTGCCTATTGTGACCATACAACAACCGTATTTCACCCTGGACTGAGTTTAATATCGTAGCTTGCGAGGATTTGGAGTTCCTGACAGGGTCATTTAGGCAGTAACGGAAGGTACGCGTGCCTTGAATGTTAGAGTGCAAGTCTTTGTCGGCGAATTTACCAAGATGATCGAGACAATGTTACTTGAGAAAGATTTGTGGGCACTGAAATCATGTGTCATTCATTGCTCGTGGTCAATTGATCATATCAGCATTTTCTCTATAGTGGCCACATTTCTCCAGTCCCTTTTATCAGTGGTCGCTACAGACAGGTTTGACTGTATGTCAGCATAAGGATGGCAAACTGGCAGAATTGCCAATTCTGCTGGTAGAAATCCCTGGATAAGTCGATTAGTGTGTTGGGCCGAGTTGACAAGGGTGTTGGGACATTAGCTACCAATGGGTGTCAAGTTGGTGAAAGGCCCAAGTGTCATGCAGCCTTGGCCTTATACACTCGATACATTTTGTATTCTTTATTCCGTATCAGTGAAGCCCTGACCATGTAAAATCAATCAGTGCGGTTTGGCAACACATGTTCCCTGTAATGCTCAGACTAATCACATCAGGTGCTTTCCGCTCAATTTGCTTTGTGTTTGTTTTGTAGCCACGGCAACAAGATCTGTGGGTAAACGATAGAGACACGGAGGACTTTTCTTACTAACTGGATCACATTTTCGTCTCCTGTTCACAAAAGGGAAACACTGTCGGCAAAACTAATTTGATCAAAATAGGTAAAAAACGTAAAGTGTTGCCGTGACCGTTTTGTGTCGTATAGTCGGCATAGACTTTAATCATAGCAGTGGCGCCAGAACTAAACATTTTCTAAAGGACTATCATCATCTTAATTAGCAATGAATTTCTTGTTAATACCGTGAGAAGGGTCTAAGCCATTGGTATTTCATAGCTCAAGTTCAACAAACAGTGCAGTGACAGGTCTTCACCAAACCTTACAATACGTCTCTGTGGCTCTATATGTTGAGACAGACAGATTTTCCATTACATAGATTATACATGCACGTCATGATTGTCAGACTCTGTGCGTGCTAATCCATTGTTCTGACAGGGGATTACTGAAAAGAGGATTAAGAAATCTGGTGGATTGGGAATATGCCTCAAAAGCACATATTCCCTTAATGCACTTATTACTAATCACTTATTCCTTCAAGTCAAGGTGTCTGAATGAATGTTTGTCTTGAGCATTTCTCAGAAGTTAGAAACTTAATTGTATTAAGACATGGCCTTGACTAAGAACATGGCAGTAACCTGAGTGTCCTGTCACATAAAATGTACCGTTTTAACTAGTAGCAAGTAAGTGTTGTAAATTCAGTTACTAGTATTTTGTGGGGACTTTTGCATGCTAGAAGGAGAAAGGTGCAGGGCTTTGTTTTCAGTTTATGTTTGAAACAAATCTGGTGGAATATATTTGAGATGTATATTTGCAGTCTTCTCATTTGTTACGTCAGGCTTTTAGCCAGACATGCATACGTCCAATTTGACGTACTGTTCTAAAAACGATAAGAAATTGGACATGTAACCTCTACTCACATTTATCTGCTGGGTTACATGAAAAATGTAGTTCTGCCACTTTGAAAAACAGTGTGTTTTGAGAGATCTCTAGGGCAGCACTCCCTATCTGTAAGGTTTACATTATAGATGCAGGAGTGACTGTTATACTGGGGGATCTTGCATTGGAGATCTCTTCCTGATCAGATGCATTCTTGGGAGGTAGCAGATATACTGTACATGTACATGTATGTGGCCTGGTGGAAATAAAGTGTAACATATCCTGGCAGAATAAACAAACTGAAAGCAAAAGCAAATTTTATATCTAATTCACTAAGAAAAAGTGCAATCATTGTATATTAACCAAACCAAGCTTGTTTTTTAAGCCTTAGAAAGCATGCAGGTGTCACTGTGAATCTGGAAACTTCGTTTCATTTGCAGATATTGTGGCAACCTGTCCTCTGTACATGACAGTGCCAATTAATGTACCGATGTAAAACTGTACAGTATAGTGTAATTGTTTAAACCTTGTCATGAGTTTAACACAGTGACTGCAAAAATGCCATTTCCCACCATAAATTAAAGTAATGTGCAATATAAAGTTCTCTTTAGTACATAGTATACACATGTACATTAACAGAAACATGCAAAATTTTGTTTCAAATTGTTGACCAGCTGCATGAGTCAATGGAAACATGACTATGACTACACGACTTGATAATGATTACAAATGTACATGTAATTATAGGTTTGAATTGTTTCTTTCTATTATTTTCTCCTCAGACAAATCAGCAAGGAAGAGAGGAAACCAGAAATCCAAAAGCATCTATACATCGGAGACAGGTAGTAATAGTATGCATACTATTTGTATCAAATTTGGTATTCAACCTTCACCAGGCCATGATGCCAACATCAGATAATGAGATTGAAAAGTGGACTGAATGCAATATTTTCCATTTATACTTCAATGACAGGACAATGTCTTGTAAGTACATTTTAATGTGGTGAGAATGCCAAGTACTACATGTATCTTGAAGATATTTCGATTTATGTACTGTTTCGACATCTTGGTGTACTTTCTCTCAGTTGTAACTCTTAGACCTTCTTCATACCAGTTTGCCATGTTGCCAAATAAATGCCATGATCAGATGAAATCTTTTGGTTATTCATAAAAATATGGAGCAATCCACAAGTTGACAAGTTCACCTTTGTCCACAGCCCACAGGGTAATTTATATCCGTCAATGTTTAAAAAAGCAAGGTACTTTGGGATGGACAGTTTAAAACTGCAGTGTTTTGAAAAACAATAGAGGTTACCCTGCAGATAAAGGTGAACTGGCATTACTTAATTATAAGTTTTCAACATACAAGGAAAGGAATGATCAAGATTGCTTATCCAATCATCTTTCTGTTGTCTACATTGCCATAGTGATGACATCCTCACAGTTCAATCCGCCTTCAACATCTCGGACTTCGGGGAAGACCAGGGCGAGTCACTTGTGGCCAATCAGAACCTGTCAATGTACGATGGCGACCCTTTTGATGAGACAGTGACCAGTGAGGGTCTGCTGGTCACCAAAATCCCCAAACAGCCTCCCTGGGCACTCAACATGACAGAGGTGGCCATCGCAAAGTGAGAAAACATTCTTGTTGGGAATTCATTTTTCAAGGGACTTAGATGATTTAGTAGAAGGGCAAAGGAGTTTTTTGCAGTGTTATAAGCTGTTAGAACAATCCTATCGTACAGTACTCCCGGAATGCAGTGGAAATGCTGACATGAATGGAGTGTATGAAATATTGCAAAAACTGTGAAAAATAAGACCACTCCAGACACTTGATGATCCCTAAATGAAGAATCCATCGAGCGATGGGAGAGAAAGCCAGAGCTGATAATGTCCCCATTTTGCCATCAGCACACTAGGTCATCCCAGGCCTAATCATAATCCAATAAATAAGTGTGACAGCTTCTTTTGTGTGCAATAATGTTAGGGAGACTTATCACTGGCAATTGATATTCAATCATTATTCTTTCTTATGCAACCAAAATACAGATACATGTCCTTCCTTGTAAATAGTTTTTAAGTTATTCAGAACTAGTCTAAGAATAGCTTGGACCACAATTATATCAATTTACATTATTTCATTCCTTGATTTTGCCACCCTATAGTCCAGAACAACAACACTTGAATCATTCTGGATAATGAGCCATGACTCTCAAACTCTCCCAGCAGCTGTCAGGAACTATAGATCGTAGCTGTTGAAGTTTTTCCATTCATTCATGCAATCAATATGCAACATCCATTGTTTGAAATGTTAAGTAGTCTGGGCTTGGCGGGCCCTGTGGCTGCATTTAGATCACCTGACAGAATTCCTGTTTTGTTTTATTTTTATTTTGCCTATATACCCCTCCATCATTTTCTTGCAAACATGCAACAACCATGGAATTCAATTGGTATGACTTAATTCATATTTAGTTATAGAAAAGATGACTTTTACTGTTTTCAATATGATATTTATTTGCATCTTCTTGAGAAAAAGATGTTTTGCATACGAAATATACATACAATACCTACAACTAAATGAATCACAATGTCATGCAGAATTGTGAGGACATTTAGCTAACTTGGAAGAGAAAAAAAGTTGTCTATTTTGTGGTTCAACAGAAAAAAAATTATTTCCATTTCGTTGTTTTCAAAAACAAGGATATCAAAATGATGGATGCTGGTTCAAAACTGCAATATTTTCAAAACATTGCAGTTTGAAATGACCATCCATCATTTTGATATCCCTAAGTTTTAAAACCAACATGTAGATTATTCCTCAAAATCACAGATATAGTTGAACTAACATTAAATGGTACTGTATCCATGCAGTCTATTAATGGCTACTTTAGTAGGCTGAACGTTAAAAACAACATTTTGTGGAAAATCTTTACTTATTTCTATTACCTGTTCATGGCATTAATCAAATGAAAATCATCTTCTCCTAACAGGAAAGGTCTTCGGAAGTACTTCAATGTGGTGAAAAGAATAAGTCTGACAAAAAAGGATGTCCAACCGGGTACCATCATGCACTTTGACCAGTCTCCGGAGAACTACGTCTTCTCCATCTCCCCGATGCTGTATGACCTCTTACCGGAGAGGTCACCGCTCCAAGGCATGCACCATCGGAAATGCGCTGTGATCGGGAACAGTGGCATCCTGTTGGACAGCGGCTGTGGGAATGAAATCAACAAGGCAGACTTTGTGTTCCGCTGCAACTTTGCACCAACACAAGGGTATGAGAAAGATGTGGGCACCAAGACTAACTTTACTACCTTCAATGGCAGCATCCTCCAGTACAGGTGAGTTTAAATTTCACTTGTTTTAGCATGGGAGTGTCCTAACAATGCTAAATTCAGTAGGACTGCTTAGTATGCATTATGCTAAAGTCAGGAAGACAACTATGTAAAATGTGGTCATAAATTACATGGATAGAAATTAAAACTTTCCCTATGAATTGCTGCAATTCAATCATGTGGGCCCTTATCTATGTGAAAGGACATTGTATTGCATTTTCAAATTGTTGTTTGTTTTTATTAATTGAAGGTTGGAGCCCAGACCTAAAATATGTTAGCTACACATATTCATTTGTACAGGATACATCTTGGATGTTTGTACAAAGCAATGTACAGTAGTTGTCACTTCTGGACATCATTGATATCTTGCCTATTTACTTTCCAACAATAAGATAGAAACACATTTATCTAAAAGTTCTTCACAGAAGATTACAATGTTGGAATTTTATGTCTCCGTGCAAACCGAAAACAATGTTTTTTAACTGTCAAGTAGATAAAATGAAGTGTTCACTATTCTGCATGTCGCCTGGATAAAGTGTTCACAAAATGTAATTGAATGATTGTGCCAACCAGTCACAACATTGTATCTGTGTTTGTTGAAATATGTATCAAAGAAAAAAAATGCATGATTTTGCTAAGAATTTTGGCTATATCAATGTATTTAATTTTTTATGACTTTATTCCACATTGCCACTTTCTGCAGAACATTTTCAATGATTATCTACCCCACCTCTCCCGCTGTTGTAGGTTCAAGTACCTTGCCACAGAAAAGGAGAGGCAGAAGTTCCTGAAGTTTGTTCAGGCGCTGGGGGATGCCATCTTCTGGATGCCTGTCTTCACGTATCACACCAACGCCATCCCTGTACGCATCCTCACCGACTTCTTCTGGGAGAACCGCAACAAGACCAACGTCAAGTTGGCATGGCTGGGCAACGCCCTGAAATGGATCAATGGGTGGGACATTAACATTGTTCAGGATGTTGCTACTGTTCTTCAGCGCCCCCTATCAATAGTGTTATGAACTGCAGCCTCCATTTGCTTAAACTTATTTTGTTAAGTTAAACTGTACTGTCTCATGTTAATATTAGAAGTGCTATATTTTGGGGATATCAGATTTTATAAGCACAGAGAAAACTGTATTTCTTCCTAAAACTGGGATTTACAGATCTTCCTTAGATCTCAACTGAATGAACAAGTTTAAGTCTAGTGTTATTGCAAAAAATCTGGACTACCTGGTGCTGAAATGCCATCCAATGGAGTTAAACAATTGAAAAATAAATCTGAGAACTGGTTCTTGTCAAATGAAAGACAGTGAATGATATCCAAACCATCTGACACACTTGGATGGACCCCTAGTCTTTTTGTTAAGTGTGGTGGGTTTCTTAAACATGCTCGATGTGTGGCTCACCTCACAGTCACACACAGCTTTACATCCCATCCAAGAGGATGTCCTATTCCAAGCAATAGGTACTTCTTTCCATCTGGGCTGAGTGAGGAAATAGGTGTAAAGTGCCTTTCCAAAGGGCACAACATTGGGGCCTACTAGGAATTAAAGCCCAGAAGCTTTAAATTTTAGCTCTAACCACAGTCCTTACATATCCCTTTCTTTTACCTCTCTGTTTCACCACAGGTACTGGAGAGTGAAACACCAGTTCAAGGCCTACCGCCTGACCTCCGGTGTGTTCATGTACACTGTGGCACAGGCCATCTGTGATGAGATCCACCTCTACGGCTTCTACCCCTTCCATGAAGATGAGGAGGGGCAACCCATCCCCTACCACTACTACGAACCAAAGGATGTCAACCAGACCTACAGTAAGGTCCACAAAATGGACGCCGAACACTTGGTCCTCAGAAACCTCCATACTAAAGGTGTCCTGAAGCTGACAACGAAAAAGTGCGACCCACAGGGCTCATGGGATATCGACAAATATGAAAAAGTGGGGCCATTTCCGTATAGAATACCACCAAAGATAAGAACAAACCTATAGTATTGTTTC
This sequence comes from Branchiostoma floridae, assembly GCF_000003815.2. Classification (NCBI taxonomy): domain Eukaryota; kingdom Metazoa; phylum Chordata; class Leptocardii; order Amphioxiformes; family Branchiostomatidae; genus Branchiostoma; species Branchiostoma floridae. The sequence goes on along the minus strand of NC_049981.1, from coordinate 15,887,535 downwards.
TTTATGATGTTGACATATAGAAAATTGTGTTGCCACAATAAAGAATAGGATATTGAATAAAGTTTTTTTGTCTTCAGAAAAAAGTTATACTGTAAATCCAAGTAACCATTATGATGTGGAAAGCTTCAGAAATCTGGAAAGGATGGTGAAGAAGGTTGTATTTGAAAGTATAACATGTTCATCAAATTGATTTATATTGTATTGTGCACTTAGTAATACGAATCTCCCAATTGTATGTTGTAACAGTTAGATTACATGTACATGTATGTTTTGATTAGTATTCTTTGGATGGAAATTTAATGGATGCAATCATGGTAATTATTGTTTTATAATGTTAAGTTTAATATGTTTAATATCCTGTGAGGAATATCAGTGAATTCTGTGATGTTGCAATGCTTTGTAAAAGTATTATGACATAGTTAAGAGCTAATATAAGGCATGCCATATGCTATATGAAAATGTTTTGTACAATACATAATGGTTATGTTGTAGATTGTGAGGACAGCTTATTGTGGTTAAACAATATGGATGGACACTCCAGATTAACTATTCTAACTACATTCATCAGTAAGTGCAGTAAGTGCACAGTAAGTGCAGTTTCTAGTCTGTGTCAATGCCATGTTTGTTGGCACTCAAGCTGTTATAATGGATACTTTGGGCGACATCATGTTTATTTTCTGGTTCTCAAGTTCTGAAGAAACTATTCTTGGATATACATACCTAGTATACAAGCTTTCTGTCATTGCAAATAAATCATAAACTTCACTAACATCATACTGCTTTTCTGACACAATGTTGTTCTTTATTCAAACTATATCATATGACTATCTCCCCCACTTTTATCTGCTTTGGAAACTAATTTTGCCTCTGAGTCAACACGTGTACCGCCTTTATCGGATTCAAGGTAGATCAGTCAGTTGATGTTCATGTTGTTCCAACTTCTGAGGATCGTGACAGAATCATGATGATGTCATTTTCTTCAACAATCTGCAATAAAGAGAATGATTGTCAACACTGATTTGTTACAAGTTTGTGAATTTCTTGAGAATTTCTCATTAGGACAGCACATTATGTACATGTAGAGTAGAGTCAAGAAAAACATTGGTCCAAATGAAGCCACCTTGCCAGGGTTTAGAGACAAAAACTGAACGGATACAGCCCTGTGGAACAGTCACTGGGACTGAAACTGTCATGCAAGGAACTGTCCAGGGGGGAAAGAAAGAATGGAAAAGAATAAAACCAGAGAATGGACAGGCATGATACTAAATGAAGAGCTAAAAACAACAGAAATGAAAAAGGGTGGAGAAAACAGGTTGCCAGGTCTTTTGTAGTATCGTAACTGTCAAATACATGTAGTTATGATAAGGGATAGATAAGATGAAACATCATTGGAACATCTCAAGTTGAAGATTACACGTTAGTTGCTGATAGCTTTGTCATTGTTGCCACTTTAGTAGGTTCATCTATTTTGGCAGGGACTTTATTTCTGATAGATGAAAGATTTTTGCAGTTTTAAGTTTGCAGTTGAAACAATCTGTCAGCACTTGTTGTGCTGTAGTAATCTACATTAAAAACGTATTCAATTGTAGTCAATATGCATAGGAGAGGTCACCACAAAAACTGTAAAACCATGAACATTTCAAGATCGGCAGTAATCAACATCTTTTCAAGTCACTCCGCAGTTGCTTCTGCAGAGAATTTGTAGTTAGGTAAAAATGCTTCTCCATACATGCTTGCCTGTATACATGTATGTATGAGTTAGGCAAAAAATTACCAAAAATCTTTTTTTTATTGCTTATACATGACTCATGGAGTTAGGGAGGATACCCATGTACAAGCAAGACTTTAAAGTCATTGCATTGTATAACTTTTTTTTGGAAGCTGACCTTAAAGCTTCATAGCTTAAAAAGTGTGTATGTGCATGCCATGGCTTATTTTTTAGTACCAAATTAAAGGCGAGTGTTGCAAGATTTTTCAAATCAAGAATATGGCATACAACTTAGCCATAGATACTAGGCCTTTGACTTCCATACATACACTAAATCAAAGTTTTGTTTGAAACTGCAAGCAAAGAAAAAACAAATGTAATTCAGTACACAGAGGACATGTATAAATGATTTCCTTATTGGATACAATATTGGTTTTATATGATTACCAACAAAGTCTCATGACACTGTTCAGTACTACATCATAACTGTTACACTGACTTCTATTATATAACGAAAGGAAAATTACAGGTAGAGGCTTTTTGATAAAGATGTTCCTTTCCTTAATTAAGGTAAATATTTAAGTGTTGTACTGTTGTCCTTTGGAAACACAGAAGAAATACATGTTGAAACATTGCCAAATTCAATAAATTAGGTATTCTAAAACATCCCAAATAGGAGCTAATGTAAAAACTTTTCCTTTGCAGTACTTTTTGGCAATGAACTTGTCAATGAATACTTTATTAACTTTAATGATTGAAGCATTGCATAACAAAGTTTTCTTTTGAAATCTCTTTTGAAATCATTTCAAGCACTATAAGAATTCATTCAGTCATAATGAGACATTTGTATGCAAACATGTATAATTGAAACAAATAAGGAACAGTTTCCTATGCCTATTGTTGTCTAAAACAGTTTTTTTTTTACTGTCTACATACAAGTAACAGTTTTATAACATACCTTAGTTTGAAAATACCATCACCAAAATATATCGTGTAAGTTTAAAACACAAATAAATTCTTTTATGCATGCGTGTTACATTAATCCAACAAATGAACGATTAGTTTCCAACATCTAATGATGTTTGTGTTGGTGTACGCCTCTGTCTGTGCGACACGATAAAACAACCCCACGCGGGGCCCCTGTAAATTCATCATAGCATGTACTCTCCCTCTCTTGGCTGCATGCATATCCTACGATAAATGATGGACGTGATGGGAATGGGGAATGACGCTAATGACCGCGGACGTTTGAGTGGTCAGTTTCTACAGTGGTCACTTATTACGGGTACTCCATATGAAGCTTAGTGCCCTTAATTGCACCCTGGTTTTGTTGAACACTTCTCACGACTTTTTCCCCCGCGCCTATTTTTAAAACAGAAACTTTTGAATTTTTTCGAACTAACTAAATCAATGTTCAGTTGTCATTTTGTAGTGACATTTGTTATAAAATATACAATTTAGGCACTGTAAATAGAGTTGTAATAAGGGTGAAAGGTGCATTTTTAAAAGATCTTTCAAGAGATGTTTAAAGTTTCCATGGAAGAAAGGAAGTTTTCTGGTGCCTTAAAACTTTAACTTCAATGCTTTTGCTTTTTTGGAAAAGTAACTAATATGTTAACAATAGTTGCATGACGATTTTATAGAACAGCAAGTCTGAACATGCTTCCAAACATATAAAAGTTATTGTATCATTGGACTTTTTACATCAATTAATTTTGGACAAATTGGTAACTAATTTTATTACAATGATTACAGCCAATCCATTGATTATTAATCATTGACTGTCATCTTGACCTGTCAGAATCACTCAGCATTCTCTGTGTATATACCCACAAATTTAGCACACAAAAAACTTACCACACTTTAAAATAACAGTTCAACTACACAGGTTTACATTACAATGTATAATAAGTATAATTTTGAACAAATTTTGCTATCCTGCATTTTTATTCTATACCAAAAGCATTTTTATTCTAACCCGTTTGTTTTAAAAACAAAAAAATCCCTTTTATTGTGTAATTATCTTATTGAAGTATGATAGTAAGGTAATTGGTAGAATTTAAACAAGCTGTTATCTTTTAGCCTATGACAAGTAATCTAAAACACAAAAGACACATCTGCATAAAAGAGTACCCAGTGGTCAGCCTACCATGAGCTGGACTGTCCACTGTGTCCACTAGCGGTCAGTGGCTTGTGACAAAGATGATTACATGTAGACCCAGGCTATAAAATCCAAATTTTTTGGGTAAGTATTTGCCTTGTACGCAATGATGTATGACAAGCAGAAAATCACTATCCTTTATCAAATATGCCAACATAAAAGACAACATTTTAAGATATGTTTTAAGCTGTTACGGTGAAAAACATACCTAACCCTAGCCCTAAAACAGCCACAGTTGCAAAGTTTGGGTATAGTGTTATACTCCATACCCAAGTTTGTTCGTAAAATTTCTAAAAAGAGCTACTCTCAAATTGTGAAGAAGTGCAAACGGTATCAACCAAATTGCATGTGATACTTCACCCAAGACTATAAACTCTATCACTTCTGGCTTAGTTGGTGATATGAAGCATGAAGACGCAAGATTTCATCAATTTTTCATCACCGTTTGAAGCAGAAAGGAATTCTCGGAGGGCTTCATGAGTGACCAAACACCATCTGATGCACAATCACCGCAGGACGTGCCGAATCTGAGCCAAATTTGATGCTATTTCTCTGGTTGCCACCTGTCAGAAAAGGTTTAGAACTTTGTGGTTGACAGGTACTGACAAAAACTGGATGTACCTTAAACAGGTGAATAAAGTCTTTTGAGTCACTACAGAAAAGGTAGTTTCAAATACACAAATGTACAATCTTCTTCAACCATACCTTAAAGTTAAGTTTGAACAGCGAAGGTTTAAAAAGGTACTACCTACATGACAAACTGTTTGTTATAGCCTCCATCAGATATGTATTAAAAAACAAGAACTGGACACCTCTGGACATATCAAAGGCCAGTTGATCATCACTCAAGTGTCAATAATATATGTGCATATCAATGAATGGTCAGTGCATCATATGTGGTTATCACTGTGTATAAAAGACCTGAGGACATTCTAATCAATTCAATCTTTCCTCTTTGATGATTAAACAGGGGAAGGGACCATCAGTACAATATTATATCCAGAATATATTATTTAAATGTGTGTGCAATATTAATAAACATAATTTACAAACATACGTAAATACACAAAAAAATTCAAAAGTGATTATGACAGTGTAACAATTGACGTGATGAAATTTTTTTGCATCTACCGCTAGTCTTTGATAAGAAGTAAATGAAATTTATGGTTTGGTCAATTTTGTGGTGGTCAGTTTTATTATGGTCAAAATGGTGGTCAAGCTACCGTAGCATGAAATAGCATAAGGAATGATTAATGACAGAAACACTATGTAAATGTAATAAACTGACTGCCTTATAGTCTGACCTAGAAACATCTGAATTAGTCATTGTGCAAGTTTAAAAACTATATTTCAAGACATATTACATGCAAATTATCTTTCAAGACATTTAACTCAGAAAGATAATTTTGTAAACCTGTTGCAGTTTTACATATCTTTAATACATGGATGATGACATGTTAAAGTTTTCTTACACTTTCTAATCTTTCCAACAGTCCACGGCATTCTTCTACTTGTCTCTGAATAAAAGCAATTAAAATGATGAAAATAAAATAAAATCTCACGGATGTAGTAAACTTTTAGATTATTTGATATGTCATAATGTTAAACATGGTATGACATTGAACATAGAGCTCTTTTCTACAGTAAAGCTCTTTTATAAGAAATGTATTGAATTGAATATCAGAATATACTCACAAAGAGAACGGAAGAAATCTCATTAGCCAATCAGGGTTGAGAAGAAAACAACTAGGTCAGTTGGGCTAACGACTGAGGTTGAGACGGCTGCACAAATTGACAGCTAATCACTCATTTTTGTCTGAAATGTCTGGCTACAAATTGGCTGGTCAGTGCTGAGTTGCTAATCGTGCAGTGAGCGTGAGGGGGGCCGAGTGGAGTCAGGGCAATTTTTAGTGGTCAGTCACTGCATGATCATACTTTGAAGCAAGTGGTCAAAAAACAGATAGTTTACGTGATTGCATACTTTCTATGTGAAATACATTTACTAGATGTTTTCATTCAATTTCAAGCAGTAATAATGGCTGTTTGAAGTTGTCACGACAATTGTTCATTATGTTAGTCAGACATAAAATTAACTGCAAGATTATAAGAAATCATACGAGAAAAGAGCTTTGAAGATAGGAAACACAAGTGTACAACTAGTCTGAGATGGCAAAAGCCTATATCTGGAAATAGCTTGTGTAGAAAGGTACAATACATGCGTAACATCTATTATCATATATAATACCGGTACGTTTACGACGATTTCTCTAGCCATACTGATTTGACAAATTGTCAACGCATCATTTTCTCCAGTTACATGTTGCTGTAAGTTATAGGTTACCCTTGCCACTTCTTCTGTGTAACTTTTCTGCCACTCTTGTCCTGCTAAAAGCGTAATATTGTAATTGTAACACGCCGCGGAATTACACGGCGAACGGGCGCGTGGTTGGGAGGGGGTAAAAAATACCGGTAGGAAGAAACACGGCACAATTAACTGCCGCTATGTACATTTATACATCCTCTGATGTTCCTTCCTTTTCTGTCAGTAAATGCATAAAACATAAACCTGCATGAGCATACAAAATTTCATGAGAAAACGGACGTATACTGTCAAGAATTTTCATTTAACTTCTGTCTGTTACAACCGCTATGACGTAACACTTCACTGCTAGTGTAGATATAAAAATGGCGGGAAAATGGCTGCGTACGTTCAATTTTGTCCATTCAGTCGTAGATCCGGGCTATTATGCAACGGTTCTTCACACTTTTACATGGGTTGTAGGTCACCAACAGAAATTCAAGATTGTTGTTGAATCATGTTCGTCTTGTGCCGTGAGCATGTGTAATTATGATCTATAAATTTGGCAATGAATGTGGCAGTGTGTTCGTCCCACGACAAGCTGCCTATCCCGAAAAAGATACTGAAAACTTTTGGCCTTGTTGTCTTCGAATGCATTGTTATCGATGCTTTGTAAATGATGTATTGGACACCTAGATGTCTGAAGTGTGCACAGCTCAGAAATAACTATTGTTGCATGTGTAGATCTCTTTAAGTTCCAGTATTTTTAATCTACCGGTATAAGTCTTACTACCGGTATTATGCCAATGCATGTTACATGTTTATCTGAATATAGGGAAAAAGTTGTTCAAAGCTGTTCCATAAAAATCGACATATTCAGTCTGTAACGGTGTCTTTCCAGCAAAGAGAAGTGATTTAACGCGAAGCCTTTTACGAAGAGGAGGAGACAAAACGGCATCAATTTTTCATGAAAATAACGTTTATGGTCTGTCGGAATTCCGCAGGGGGTAAAAAGTGGTCAGTTTGCAAATGGTGCCTTCTGCCCATCAAGTGAAAACGATTTGCAAATGGCTTTTAAGCAATAATAGAAATAAGGAGCACTAACTGAACCCTTTGAAATACCAACAAGAGCCAGTTTGTAACTGTCCCAAAATGTTGAGTAATCCGCTTAACAATACCAACTGTTCTTTATTGCCTGGAATAAATTCTCCAAGAAAGACTTTAATTTTTGCATGCAAAACAATTTCATGTACGTACAGCATATAGAAACTTCCTGTAATTGCAATCAGTCTTAAGTATATTTCTTTACATCGGATTTAAAGAAAATAAATTCAAATTACTACTGCAATGTAAAAAAGATGTGTTTGCTTACAGTAAAGAAAACAAGACAGATGATTGTCGAGGTAACCTTATGCACAAAGTGAGTAACGTTAACAATTCTAGGCAGCAGAAAGAAGATTTCACTCTAAAACTCACCAGATGAGTATGCTGTAACCAAAAAGGTTACACCAAGGCAGGGCTCTAGCCAGCTTGAAATTTTTTTCCGTCAGCCAATTACCATTGTCGCGAAAACCGCGAAAACACTATTCCAGGAGTTAGAGAGACTGAACTGAGATCTGGAAAAACGGGTTTTTAATGAGATTATCGTATGCAAAAGAGCGCAGACACACATTATCAACAATCATAACAATAGCAAAACAAAGAGTGTGTGGCTTTTACGGCCGTGGACGGCGTCCCCAAGCCGCCTGTAGCTTCCACCAAGGATTTTTGTCTGTCAAGGTTGACGGATTTTAAAATTTTTTCGTCAGACGCAGCAAATTTCCGTCAATTGATGGAAAAACGGACGCTGGCTAGAGCCCTGCACCAAGGGACCTATAGATTGTTAGTACGCTGTAGTTAAATACACTGAATTCCACAAAATTGCCAAAACTGTTTTCAGGAGTTAGTTGATAGTTCTACAAGTTACAGGAGACAAGGAGACCATTTCTACTTACAATCAATGACTTTGTGCTCTCTCTGGCCTTAAGTCTAACTGACCGGTAAAAAATCTGCCCTCTGCCCTCAATTTCGCTAATAGTTTCCGTCGGGACGAAGATCTGATCTTAATTAAGCTGTAACAAAAACAAAACAACTTCCCAGCTTGCTCTTTCTTGTTAACCTTAAGAAAAGGATGTACTAACCAATACATCTGTACAAGGGGATACTAAAAAAAATGCCAATTCCCCAAGTTACCTGTTATATAATGTCTTCTGAGTCTCAAACAAGTGTGTGTAGAACAAACTTTCATCAGAATGGTCCAAAAGTTACAATTTTCAAATTTTCAATGTAGGTAGCAAATTCTTATTTCAAATATTTATGATACGGTAATCAACTAACAACAATTATTGGAAATATTATGTCATTACCTTTTCCCTACAAATACAAGCAGTATCTCTTTTTTTTCAATTTCTTTTTGATTTTGCTTTGGAAAATTGATATGTGGTGTTAGAAGTTATTAATGAATATGAAAGGATTGAGGTAGGTATAGTTAGGAGCAAGAAGCAAAAAGGTTGGTAAGAATAGTTTTCCAAGTCTTCGGTTCCCCATTGGATGGCATTTCAGCACCATGTATGTCAACTCAGAACAAAATGTGTCGGTTTAGAATTCTCGTTTTCTTTGCATTTTCATGTCATGAATGACAATAACCTGTTGACAAATGATGCTTAACGAACGACGATAACCTGTTTTAAGCAATTATTTGAAATAGCTTTCATATGACAACAATGCATTATGCAGACCGTAGAATTAAGTTAATGGTTTTGATGCAATATAATTTGACACCAACGTTACATGTAAATTGACAAAAAACGATATTCTTGATTTTTGGAATACTAGAAGTTAAATTTCTATCAATACAAAAGCAAAAATAAAACAACAATAAAAAACAATAGCAACTTCATACAGACGGGAAGAAAAACATCCTGGTCCCAGACAGTGGGAGGGGGGCAGGTCAGACTCCAATTACATGTAATACTGGTCCACTACAATTGTTACCCTGACTGCCCAGTACCCAAATAGGGGCACCCATTTGCTCACCCCAGCGGTCACTCCGATTGCCCGGTGAATTTTATAAAGTCATAACTTCGTTACCCAAAGTAATTCCTGCCCTGATCTCCTTATAAAAGGTTTCTCGGCATGGAGTGACCTTCGCTGCGACCTCCGGGACCTCGGGGATTGCTTGAATCCAGTGACCATCGTGTTCTAGATGTAATAACCCCGGCCTATCAATCTCGGCGGGAAGGAACCAACTAAAAGCCGCTGTTGTTTTTCGAAAATTATCCCCCCGGCTTGCCCTCCCCCCTCCCTCCTGCCGAGCTGCTCCTAACCTTTAATTACTCCTTTCTACCCGGTCAACTAACGAAGTTGATGGGTGGCGACCTTTGCCCCGGCTTTTCAAACAAAATACTTCAATTTTACGGGCCGTGACATCGCAGGGCTAACAGATGGCTCAAATTGGCTACCCCTTTTCCTTCCAAACCAACACCTACTATTACGCCTTGTCGGACGAGAGGGAAACTTGCGGATGAAAGTTAATGACAATCGTACGGATTTATAAAAAAGGGGTGTAGACATCGACCAGTGGAATCAAAAGAATAACATGTAAGTAATGACATCGAGGGCAGAGGTCAACTTTATCTGTCCATGAGATCATAAGGCCAAGACAGCAATTTGTCATGGGTCTTATTATATGGTGGGGGGAGACCTGGTATTTTGCATTGAATATGGGTATCATTGACTATGGATATTACACAGTGGCACTAGATGGCTGGGCATCTGTCTATGACATGTAAGAGGGTTATACAATGTAGCTTTGGTATGGAGAATTGATTGAGGCACACACTGTGATTCTTTGAAAAAAATGTACTGTGATTTTATTTTTAGTTATTTTTCTGTTCATTTGTTAATGATGTTATGAAAACAAAATGTCTTATATGATGTGGTAAGGCAAAAGTTAAGTCTCTGCAAAATGCAGCATCAAATATGATTGTGAAATTCTATCTAAAAAAGTTTGGACACTTTAGAGAGGTTATAAAGAACAAAAAGATAGTGTTTTTATTCAGTACCAACAGCTACATGTACATCAGCCAATTACAGTCAAGTCTGTTCCAGTGACCTGCACCTCCGTATAAGGACCACCTGGACATTGTGGTTCCTTTCACTGGCTATGGTATATGTTGACCAGCTTTGACTTTATATACATGTATTGTCAACCATCTGTTCATTGTAATCAGTTTTGTCTTCAAGTAGTTGCTATACACAGGAAGTTGGACTCTTGTACCTCTTTTTGATGTGCAAACACTCAACCCAATCAGTTAAGCCAAGGAAAAAGTATTTGAAATGACTAATGTTATTACTATACTGGGACCTACATTGAAGGACTTTTTATGCAATTCTGCTTTGCAGTTATGGAAACCATCATCTCAGCAGGAGTGTCTAAAACACTATCAAATGTTTTACAACTCTGTTGGGTATCATATGTAAGCGCATATATGACATGGATGCTGCAATGAAGTAATTTTGCACATTTGTTACCGTCAGTCTGATCCCAGTTAGGCAGTTTTATTTTCCTTGGGTCTTAGCTATAAAGACTAGTTAGGGATTAATAGTTAGCGCAGATATGATTTAGTATGCTCATTAGTTCATCTTATCTGAGCTATATCACACCTCATCCAATTGCCTGTGTTTCTATCATAAAATTCTAACTTTGTATAGCTCTTTAGTAAGAGCATGCGGTTTTCCTTAAAAAACACATCTGAGAACTAAAACATGGCATTTACAGACAGCTCAGACTTCTTTCCTACAAAAGGATGTTAATTTTTTTTTACCAGACTGAGTGTAAGATAGTCAAGAAACCTGACATCTATGAAGCATCTTTCCATCTTAATGAAAAATGCACTCAACAAAATACCTCCTCCATGTAAGATGGAGTTAACAAATTAATTGGTAATTAGAACACATGTCTGGAACAAGGGTCCCGCTAGAAATCAATGCAATTAACATAGGAGAACTGCAGGGATCAATAGCATTAGGGTCGGAAACTTTTAGCAACACATGAACACGCCACATTAATTGATCGCACCCTAATACCTGCGAACTGGACAGTACTCCGAGACTCGGATCCGATTACGGGGGAATCCTTAGCATGGATTCCACTTGACACTTGGTGCAGGCGTGAACGTGGATTAAATTTGCCACTGAAATCAAAGTAAGCATCATTACATCGAACCACGCAACTTAAGAATGTGATTAACTTTCTGCCAACTGAGGTGGCCTATTTGTCACCAGATTTGTGATGGTTAAAGGATTAAGTATTAGGGAGAAGTTTTAACACATTCTTAGTATTCTTTCTCCCTTTGCAGGGTTATGAAACAGGGAAAAACATTGTAGTAGGTAAGCAACATTAAGTTCTAAACCAGACTCTTATTTAAGGACAAATCTGCAAAGATTTTGCCCAGCTCATGAAAATTCTCTGAAACTGAAAAAAAATATCATATAATCATTTCTATGCTTGACATCTGTATTCTCCAGATTGAAGACTACAGTTATGTCAATTAGAAACATACAATAAAGTGGCGGTCCTTTGCACAACTAAAACCAAACAGAATCAAACAAGGCATATATAACGGGGGCCGCCCTAAGATGCGTCCTGAACTAAGATGCCACCGATTTTTTGCTTATCTTATGATGCATAAGTATGTTGTGTTTGTTGCCACTGACTATGATGATTAGAAAGGTAAATAAACCAAGTCCAAACAAACAGCTGTTTTTTCCATTAAGAAATACTTACACATATTCACTTCCCTTTTATTTTTGAAGACAGACTTTTCACAATAATGTTGGTAGCACCAAATCACTGTGGTCACCTGTTACTAGGTTTTGGTGGCTCGTGTCCCTAAATATACAACCTGTACAAAACAGCCACACAGCTGTCATACACATAAGAAATAAAGCTTCACAAAAACACTACAAATATGGGTCTTCAATTGTTTGTTGTGTAGAAGACCGGCCATATAAAAAACAACGTAAGCATCACCGCCGTTGTTTTCCCCAGGGAGTGTGGCCCCAAAGGTGGCAGACTAGCGAACGCCCCAAAGATTTGTTACTCTAACAAATCATTCGCAGCGTCTATAAAAATGAAACTTCACAGAGTGATGTCGAATATGTTTCCCAATACGTACACCAAGTTTTTTTGTGATTTTGGCATTGACGTTTTTCGTAATGATTTTGTTAGTCGGGCCGCCGCATTCAGTGCATTTTGCCCATTTCCCATTAAAACACGACCTGGATTGTGATAGATTCAGCCCTACTTGCGGGAGACAAGAAGCACACACAATCACAATTCTACTGTCAAAAGAAAGCTAAATATATCATGAAATTTGAATTTTTATTTATGTTTATCTAAATTGGTCACCAGCTTCCAAAGAGAGCAAATTACAAAAGCATGACAAGTAAGGGCGCACTGTCTAACGCAGCTCAAAATCGGAATTTATATTCACGATAACGTCCTCAGCGTTTGCCAGTTGTAACGCGGAGGTTGAAGGGTTCACGAACGGTATGAATGCATTCCTTATCCAAGTATGGTCTTTAGGTGAATGTGTTAAAAATTCATTGATCAAAACTTGCCCACTCTTTGGCAACTTAGTGATGGAGCTCCGTGAGTTCGAGCGCGTAAAAAAGCGTAGCATTTTAGGGCGGTCCCTGTTATTTTGTCTGGGCTGAGATTAAGATCAGGCAGAATCAAAGTCCTTTTAGTTGATTCTACATTATAACATGCATTGGCATAATACCGGTAGTAAGACTTATACCGGTAGATTAAAAATACTGGAACTTAAAGAGATCTACACATGCAACAATAGTTATTTCTGAGCTGTGCACACTTCAGACATCTAGGTGTCCAATACATCATTTACAAAGCATTGATAACAATGCATTCGAAGACAACAAGTCCAAAAGTTTTCAGTATCTTTTTCGGGGTAGGCAGCTCGTCGTGGGACGAACACACTGTCACATTCATTGCCAAATTTATAGATCATAATTACACATGCTCACGGCACAAGACGAACATGATTCAACAACAATCTTGAATTTCTGTTGGTGACCTACAACTCATGTAAAAGTATGAAGAACCGTTGCATAATAGCCAGGATCTACGACTGAATGGGCAAAATTGAACGTACGCAGCCATTTTCCCGCCATTTTTATATCTACGCTAGCAGTGAAGTGTTACGTCATAGCGGTTGTGACGGACAGAAGTTAAATGAAAATTCTTGACAGTATACGTCCGTTTTCTCATGAAATTTTGTATGCTCATGCAGGTTTATGTTTTATGCATTTACTGACAGAAAAGGAAGGAACATCAGAGGATGTATAAATGTACATAGCGGCAGTTAATTGTGCCGTGTTTCTTCCTACCGGTATTTTGTACCCCCTCCCAACCACGCGCCCGTTCGCCGTGTAATTCCGCGGCGTGTTACAATTACAGATATTACGCTTTTAGCAGGACAAGAGTGGCAGAAAAGTTACACAGAAGAAGTGGCAAGGGTAACCTATAACAGCAACATGTAACTGGAGAAAATGATGCGTTGACAATTTGTCAAATCAGTATGGCTAGAGAAATCGTCGTAAACGTACCGGTATTATGATAGTAGATGTTACATGTTGAGAATTCAACTGCATGGTAAATCATGTAAGAACTAAAGGCAATGTCTTAAGCTTAAATGTTAAGGGCTGGGTTAAAACGTAATGAGGAATTTACCAAATTTTAAAAGTAATTCACAAGTAAAGCTCATATCAAAGATGAACTGTTACAAATCGGCATCATTTGTAGTAAGCGTAGGTGTCAGTCAGAACAAATTGCCTGTTCCATGGTATAGTCCTGGCTTGATTCAGTCTTTGTGAATAGTTGATAGATCAATCAATATCAGTATCTTTTGTACAATTCTTTGGCAATGACTTGCAAATAATACAAATAAAATCATGGTACATCAACATCTTATGAAGTCAAAGCTGTCAAAAAAAGTGTTGAAATTCCTTTGTTTACAATCCTTTTTTGTCGTTTTTAAACTGAGTTCTACACCAAAAAATGCTGCCTAACTCTTCCTGAAGAATAAGATTCCCACATCTGATGTTTTATCTCTCCCTAAACAGCCATTCATGGTAATTAATCTTGTTTTAGCTAAATTGGAGGCTTCGTCCTTGATTCATGCTGCCAATAAACACATCCATGGCGAACAACGTCTTTGTCAGCCTATTTCTCTGTAGCAATAAAGATCTTCCAAGCCATCCTGCTCTAATTAGTTGTTATGTATGTAGCTACAAAAGCGGCAGTCATTTTAGCATAGATTAAGTGATCGGTCAAGCAATGCCGCCAATATTGTAAGTTCATTGGATTGCTTTGGTCATCTTCTGTCGATTACGAAATGACCCACCGTACGTTATAGCACAACATTCCACAGACTTTATAGCCATTTGGATCCCACTGCATGGACAGTTTTAAACAACTGGCTATTTCACTGCTGGAAAGTGGTCTCAATTCATCCTAATTTACCCAGAGTTGATCTAGAATAGAAAGGCAAATACTCTGTGACTATTTCATGAAATTCTTTGTGGTTATATTGGCAAATCTGTTGCATAATTCAACTAGCCTATCAGTAAAAAATAAAAAGCCTTTGTTAGATATTCAGTGCTTAGTCTTCGGACATACAGAGTCCATATTGAGATTTTGGACTGGATTATCGACATGCAAAATAGGTCTTAAAACAATTCCTCAAACTTAAAGCATAGTGTGCATCAACTCTTTATAACCCATAACCTATTCATTTATGTAACTTAGCATACATAATTGTGTCTTAATCTAAGTTTTAAGATATTTTGGTACTATGATGGTGATATGTTGTGGCCAATTTGACTGTCCTAAAAAGTATTTAGTAATAACTAGCTGGTAATCTTTTTGAGTAAAATCCTCCTGAATTCCATGGACGCAGGATTTAAAAAAATATTTTCAAGTTAACAGATTTCTCACACTTTTCTGTGCCTCCAACGTTGTAGGATGTGGTTTTTGTATAAAACACTGTATCAAGTTCAATCAAAGATTTTTTATAGGACCAACCACATGATTGTGCAAAAATCATCAAAAGTCTGTCAAACAACTAAAAAAATGGGCAAATACATCAGTCAAACATGAAAAGAAAAGTGCTGAATGTTGCAATTTTTTTCACAATAGGAATGTCTCTATTTCAACCTTTGGAACCGAGCTGTCACCGATTGGCCAAAGTTGCCATGATTTGTCGCGTGCCTGGGACTCGAACGTGAAGTGATGGACGAGCGGCACCTGCCATTCCGAGCAGCGTATCGCGTACACCGTGACACCTGTTCGTTTAATTGAAATTTGGACTCGGAACCCAAACACTTCAAACGTGACCGCCGCAAATTACCAAAACTAATCTGGGCATCATATTGTTTTGCCTATATGAGGTATTGATCCCACGTCAGCTTTTTATTATATCAACAAATGAGGGGACGAAATATTTCCCAAGCCGTCGCCAAAGTTTTCTCGGACCCTGACAGCAATCCGTGCCGTGATTTAATGGCTAGGCTGCCAAAAAATGCACAACAAAGAGAGTGGGTGGCATACATCTCTTCATGCCATATAACCTCATCATATCCAACTTAGGACCTATCCCACAACAGCCATATGTCTGGCCAAAACAGACAGATTTTGTTCTTATCAGTCTCCCTCTACCGTAGGCAGACAGCCCGTCTACACTAAATGTGTTTTGAACACCATATTATTGCCCTAACTTTAATATCTCTTCCTCACTATATGCACAATCTGCTATTTACAGTAATAGAGGTAACATGGGAAGATGGCATGGAGATATAGCGCCCACTTCTTGGTTGGTTGTGTTCCTTGCTTGCCTTCGGCGGGTGAGGTAATGCTCTGTTATCAGACTTACATTGACTGCATTGGAGGCACATCACAAAAGTGTGACATCTTTTAATGGTGTCATTCAGATTAAAGAGGGAGAATTTTATGTGAAAAAATCTCTAATGAGCTGCTTTCTGAAAAATTTTAGTTAACTTTACGAAGATTGATTCTGCGCCAAGAACACAAATGGAGGACAGTGCATGAAAGGTTGAGATTCTTTCTAACCACTAATGCACAATGGCATCATAGTCATATGTAAGAAGATCACAATAGACAAAAAGCTTTGATGCAATAAAGCACAATGGAATCATATGTAAGAAGATCAGTCATAAGTAAATTGCTGTAAAAACTAAAGCTTACAGAACATGTTTTTGGTTTATAAAGCTTCATTCTGCATGTACAACAACAAAGGACAGGAAAAGGAAGTACCCTCTCTTCATCTGTGATGCTTATAATTATGTCGTATTCTGCTGTAAGATAGAGACCACAGTGACTGTGAAAAAACTCTTTTAAATCAACAGCTTGCAACTCAAGGGTATATAAAGTTTCATTTTGCAATAACAACTTGCAAAGGATGACCGGGTACAAAAGTAGAAGGTTCTTTCCAGGCCGTCTTCTTTCGTGGCGAGCGCTGCGAGGATCGGACGTGCCCGGAATGCGGCGTTGCCGCAATCGTGCGTCGATCCCCATCTGTAATACCTAAACTCTATTCTTAACAGAGGAGATGGTCATCCATCACTCCGATCCCAAGGGCGCAATACTGAGAGGGATAATATGGCAGAATATGCATTAATATCTAAAATAGCCCAAGCTGACCAGTGCTGCCCCTTGCAGTCGTCCTGAATACGTAATCGAAAACGTCCGCCTTCGAACACGGGACAAAACTACGCCGTACGACGTAGACATAAGTTGCATTTTGGTCTGAGCTGAAACGCCAACGAGAGGTGGCTTTTTAATGTCCACCCTGTAAAGGACTATGGGGGAATAAAGAGGTGGTTTTATGGGCCATAAGGTCAATTTATGATATCAGTCATTGCACCAGGCAAATTTGGAAGCTGGAAACATTCAGGTACATTATTCTGGACACTGCACAATGAACTCCCCATCCCAGTCTGTGCACACAGTGTCCATCTGGTGGTGGGAGGCCGGTCAGTTGGGGAGGGAGAGAGTGGACAGGTTTCAAGTGACAAAAGGTCAGATGACATTACCTGCAACATGTTTATATTAGACTCCTGGGCATAAGGTCCAAAGTGTTGTACACGTCTGCTCTTTGACATGTCTAAAGTAGAACACAAACTTTTTCCACATTTTGCCTTGGGCAGAAAGCGACATATTCTCTCGCCGGCGGTTAAATGAGTACAATTTCATTGCGAGGCAGTTCCTTTCATTAGGAGCGAACGAACTGCTGAAATATTTATGGACTGTCCATTAAGCGCCGAGCTTAACACTTCAGTCTATTCAATAACCCTTGCGACCAAGAAGTGCCCTGTAACAAGAAAGCCTTCCTCATATTAATTTCTCCTCGAAGTCTTCAATCTGTCTTACGTGTCCTGTCCATTACGATGGGGGGCTGTATCGCGGCCAACACGATCATACGTAGATTGCCAGACTGACCATCATGTTTGAACAGCCGGCATGGCTTGGGAGCATGTCGTAATTCATGCCACTGTCCAGAGCGCTAAAATGAAAACTGCATGCGCAACGAGCCGCTCATATTTTGCCTTGTCACTTCCTATACTGTATCATCCGCTTGACAAATGAAGACAGGAGTCGGAGATATGGTATGACGGCCATAAATTTTAATTTGTTCGGCTTGAGGGGTTCGGAGGTCAATCCCCGGATACTCATTCTGACAGACGGAATGAACAACACTGGGAAGAAAAGTTTTGGGTGTCACTTTACAACCTTCGTAGGTCAAGTAGTAGATGTGAGCGCCACGGTCTTCCCAATTACACGAGGATCCTCAAGGTCGGCGAAGGTCACCGGGGAGAAGGAAACATTTTGTCATAACTGATTATGCGAAGTTACGCTCCGAAAGAGACGCATTGGCAATCGATAACGGCATCAACCTTGTCCAATCTACACCCACATTATGGAACTCACTCCGATAGCACTCTGCCGTGATGAAAAGTTTCGGACAAAAGTTTTGCTAAGTCCTCCACAGGGACCGAGCACGCTATCTTTCTGCGCCCAGGTAATAATTCAGATGGCTTCGCACATTCACTGCAGATGGAGAGATACCGTTAACATCTTTTTCTCAATTATTTCGAACGACACAACAATACACAGGTGAAACGGACGATCGATCTGGACACAATGGGATGGGGCTGAGGATTTTTCCGGTAGACAATGACTACTCAGCACAAAGTACACACTGGGGGGAGATTGAGGCAGTGTCTTAATCAACTGACAAGCAGTTAGCACGTTACGGGGTGTTCCTCTGTGTCTTTACTTGATTTTTGCAACTGCTCATGAATACAGCTATAGAAGATGTGAAGTACCCAAAACTTTGACAACTTGAAGACTGTATATGTTTGACTTCAAATTCCAAAATGGCCAAGACACACAGATGCATGCATAGAAGATTAAATTTTTGCATGGAAGGAAAGCATCTAAACCAGTGAAAAAGGTTGATAGAACCTCTTCAATGTTAGTAACTTTTACAGTAAAAGAAGTTAAAGATTCACTGATGAGAACAGTTACCTGAGTCTAACATGTTGTTGGTCAATTTTTTATTTTGCAAAAAATTGTAGAACCAAAAACAAATTTTTGATTGGGTGTGGCCTGCCCAATCTGTGTGATTTGGGATTAAGCGAGCATTAGAAGCACCCACCAAACCACGACAGCAAGATTCGATCAGAGCTCAGCTTTTCGCACCCAAGTCTAAACACACAAGCTGTTCACGCCGCCCCACGCCGTTTTAATCAATGCTGATGGCTTTAGCAGCACGGGTCATATTCGCCTCACTTCTTAAGCCCAAGATGTCAGTTTGATTAGGTAACCAAGCAGAAAATGTTGTTCTGATAGAAGGTTGGATGGAAGGTCACTTCTCTGTCCATAGCAGAGCAATCCACCTGACACTAAGGGCTCTACAGGTATAAAGCTATGTGCATGTGGGAGGTCTAAAAAATTGCTAATAAAAGTATGTAGAATTGTTATGAAAAATATTGGTGCGTGAAAAAATTGTCTGAGCAACTGCATTCCCTCTTAAGTAGGCTTAAGGCATTATTTAATGCTTACAGGGTTAGGCAGCAGGGAGAACATTTCAATATAACTTTTCAATAGTCTTCTTCTTTTGAAAGGCTAGGGAGGCACAGTGTCATTCTTTTTTTGCTCAGTGCCAACTTTTATTTTGTCTGTTTTTTTTTTCAAGTTTCATTCTTTGGAAAGGATATTTCACAACTTTTTTAAACTGATCTAAATTCCTATAATTTGTATTATTGTGTATGTTGAGCTCATCATTCATGTTCTATCATACCATAGAGTTTCACAACAGGAAGGGTCTTGTGGATATTTTTTCACCGTTCAGCATCTTTGGGATGCAAAATCGTAAAATCAAAACTGCTGACACCATTCTACATTTGTTTGGAGTCCTTTCATGAAAACATTATTGCAGCAATTAGAAGTGATGAATCCATCAAACATTAGCAGAATGACATGCCTGTACAGAGCTGTCTGGACATAATTCAGTGCACATGTTTTGTGATTTATAAATCATTGTCTGTAATGATAGAAGAAGATCAATGTGGTTAGCTGTAATCAAGGATCCAATTCATCTGTCAATATTGTAATTCCTCTGCAAACTATTCTATTGAGTTTTTTTATATACTCTGGTTGTCAGTAAAAGGTCTTCAACCCTTTGAATGTAAACCAGTAGAATATGAAAGAGTGATTTTCTGAAGTAATATGTAAATTCAAACTGACACTGCTGTCCCTGGTACTGAATGACTTTCAAACTGACACTGTTGTCCCTGGTGCTGAATGATATTCACACTCACACAGCTGTCCCTGGTACTGAATGACATTTATACTGACACTGCTGTCCCTTGCACTGAATGACTTTCAAACTGACACTGCTGTCCCTGGTGCTGAACAACATTCACACTGACACTGCTGTCCCTGCTACTGAAGTACAATCACACTGACACTTCTGTCCCTGGTGCTGAAGTACATTCACACTGACATTGCTGTCCCTGGTACTGAATGCCATTCACACTGACACTGCTGTCCCTGGTGCTAAAGTACATTCACCCTGCTTTCTTTTTTTTCTTTCAGCACTCAGGGAGTTTCTTAAAACATCATACAATACTGCAAATTCTGCCTTTTCATGTAAACTTTCCACCATTTATTGACCAATACCCTTCAACAAGAGTTTTGTATGTTATAGTTCCCATCAAGACGTCACACGGCACATAAGTTTCAGGAACACATTTCCTCTCCCTCCTTTTGACTACATAATCCCACCTTCCGACACCCTCACTTTACCCTCTGCCACCTCTGTTCAGGCCCTAGCATTTCACACATATTACACCCCCGACATTTTCATTACTAGGACGGCATTTGTGTGTTTTACGTACCCCGAAAGGGCCACCTTTAAGAGTGAGAGATCAACTTCCACTGCCCTGTCATCCATCGTACACCGCCCTGGACATTGTTATTGAAATCCTAACATTTCACACATATTGCCTGGCTCGAATGTCAGTTCCCTTAGTGAATGGGCCGCCGTTTAAAACAGCTTGGCAGCTTGCTCCTGTTTAGATAACCCTTGACCCTTCGACCAACGACGCTGCTCCTGTTAATCACGTTACGCTGCCTGATAGATCCGCCAGCGTACAATAATTCCCACCCGAGCTGTAGGTTTAGACGCAGCGTCTGCTACGCGGGGCACGGTGCCATTGTGTCAAGCGGTTGTAAATGGCTTCCTTTGTTTGTCAGATCAAAAATGCCAATAATATGTGATATGCTCGTAAATAAAGCAACCAGGGACCCTAAAATGACTGGTGATATAGCCCTTTTGCCTATAGATTCTGACACTTTGAGTTGCCCCTTGCCTAAATGATGATGGCGAGAAGTGAGAAGTGTTATTTGATCAAATACATATGCTGCTAACCCCATCTAGTGAGGTATTTGACACTTGTCAACCCTCATTAAGAAACCTGTGCTGCTCAGGCACATTGGGAGGTGTCAAAATTCCTCATGAAATATTGAAATGCAGGGATGTTATGTGGTTTGGCCAAGCACTGTCAGGTACTTAACAAGTAAAAGGGCTGTTTGTTAGAGTCCACCTCTCTATGAAGGCAAAATTGTCTTGTTACTGCTACAGTGCTACGTGTGCATGAAGTGACTTTTTAAATTCAAATCTATCTCACTCATGTTTAAGAACCACATTGAAATATTATTAGTTATACTTATTGAATGACTGTCCATCAAGTAAATTATTACTAGCTTACAAAAACATGTAAGAATGCATGATTATTTTTTGAATGTCTATAACAACAAAGTTATAAACATGTATGTGGTACTCTAGAATATCACAACATTGTACACAAAAGTAATTTGTCAAAAATGTAATAAAAGTACTATGTTTTTATGATACCAAATATATAACATTTAATAATACATGACTAATCATGAAGGTCTGCAAAGAAATGAAATTTACAATAAAACAGGCCTATTTTGTTTTCTATTTGCAAAATTTTTCCTACATTTTGATATTTCAAATTTTCAAAGCTTTGAATTCCATTCTTACACATCTGGCAAAAACACCATCCTAAAAATCAATACATTTCACTCTTCAATAATCTGCCAACAAAAGTCCATTTCCTAAGAAACAAAAGTGGCACAGCAAACTGAACTAACCTGTTATCTTTATGATGTATCTTCAGTTTGACAATTTGTCAAAGCATTTAATGAAATGACAAGAGCATGGTATAGCAGGGATTTTTACATCTAAATGAGAGTTTCCGTCTTTTTCCCAGACGTAGTTTTACACAGCAGACAGAGCTGGAAGAGGATGACGACACACAAGGGGTTTCCTGGTGCCACTTATCAACCAGGGGGATCACATTTTGCTCGTAAAAAATAAAGCCGACTTTGGCTTTCCCTTTGAAAATGAAGACAAAAGTGCCTTCTGTGGAGACAATAGTTCGATTTCAATCTCTCAAAACAACAAAGATAATGGTGGTAAAAAAATGAAAATAGCTAGGCCAAAACTAGAAAAGTTTGTGAAGATTGCTTAAGCCGGTCCAAAAAGGAAATAGAGTTTAAAATGACGTATCCTGGTACTCTGTTCCTGTATAGGTCAACTGCACAATATTATTGACAGCTAAGTCATAATAAAAACACATTTACTAGTCTAAAACTACACATCATAGACTGAAGAGAAAGAGGTGGCCTTTCAGTTGATGGCCGTTATGACATTTTACCTATTGCTTAAGTGCCTGTGTCTATCACATTAGATACAAGTTTTACCAAAAACTTCTGATACATGTAGAAAACTATAAATCTATTTTGGAAGGATAGTCATTTTACCAGGCATAATCTATCCATTAACTGTTGACTGGATTTATATTTTCACATGGTACAGTCTTCCTTGCAAAAGCACACTGTTGGTTGATTTTCATTCCAAAAGGTGTATTAAGGCCCCTTCAAACAAGAGCAAGAATGAGCCAGAATGCCCTCAAATTGAAAATTCTTGTCTATTCCTGGGAATTCTTAGTGCATTCTAGAAATTTTCACTGCATTCCAGATATTTGTGCCTGTTCTTTTGTCTGGGTGGTTTTACTTTCATAAATTGCAATTATGCAATATAAATCTTCAAAATCCTAAATTCATCTTCAAAGTTAGCATATCTACTATAACTTGGGCAAGAATTGTACAAATGCATAGGATAAATCCTGTTTTAGAATAAAAATCTATAAACACAGACAGATGAACTTTCAAGCAAGAAAGAAAGACAATGACTCCACTCTGTGCAGCTGTGGTCAGAACTGGACCCAATTAGGCTCCATTTTACTGTGCAAGGGTCCATATTCCAAACCTTTAGACATCAAAGTAATGACTATGAATTTAAATGCAATTAGGGCTTTTCCCCAATTTGGGTGGCCTGAGTACTAATGATAGCTTTTCCCTGCACCATAAGGGGTACTAGTGAGGGTCCGGTACTGTTCATCTTATGCATGTGCACAGGCACAGTTTCCATTCGTAGCCAGACGGCTTGTGCTACGGCTACGGACTGGCGCCCAAACGTGACTTTCAGGTAAATTGCGACCGCGGGGACGGATCCCGCTACACCTTGGCTATTGAGAATTCCCGACAATACCACGGTGGAAATCCTTCCAATCTCACATCCAAATAATTAATTATCTCCCCATGCATGGCCCAAGGATCGATATTAACTCTCTCTCATAAGGCCCAAAATTTGGTACACCCCTCTGAATCTGAAGGGGCCCATTTTTCATTCTATTCTCCACCTGTCAACTACATGCAATAACCTGCTCGAAAAGTTGCTAAGTCCATGAAAAAGAAAAAAGGACACACCGTCTTAACTTTGCTGTGTTGTGGTGCACGGGTCGGGTGATAAGTATCTTATTTCTGGACATGATTATTCCCGTGGCTCACATGTATCACGTGCATTCAAGTATGTGTGATGGTCCCCCTCCTTATCTGCACCTAGCAGTTTGGTCACTAAGGTCCGTCCGTGATGGACGCTCGGCTCGCGCCGAGACGGCACTTTGCCGGGCAGGTTATCTTACATTACAAGCCATGTTACGGTCATGGGAGAGAGAGTAATCAGCTACCCGTGGTAAGAGGGGGGATTTAATCAGAACCATTTTTCACGATTTTGCGGCTGCCTTTCTCGCCAGCCACATCCAAATTGGCAGAAAAGTTGCGGAGAAGGGAGCCTGTGACAAAGCCCATTCAAGCGCAGATGGAACAAGTTGTAAAGGCAAACTGCACCAGTTGATTAGCACTGCTTGAGGCAGTGTCCATACAACCAGGCGCAGTACTCATCAAATCCTCTAGAGGGTGCTTTTCAGCCAATGCATCAGTGTCAGAAAGCTCTGCTGGGCTGGTTTTTCAATTACTCTCATAATGACAGTGCTAAAATCACGCCACCCTGAAGATTTTGGTTTGGGGTGACCAATTACGGCCGGGATTCTTAATTAAAGACAATTACGAGCCGTCATGATTAAAACCTACTAAAGGATAAACGATACTGCGAGGAGGACGACTCACCAGCGAGCTCCGCTTTGGGGGAATTCCAACTGGCCTGGGAAGGGCAATGTAATAAACATCAGGAAGCCTTCACACACTTTTGGACAATTTGAAATGCATCGGAGGAAAATGAGAATTGATCGGCTGGGTGTTTCATTAAGAATAATGATTCTTCCAGGGACGGTTCGAGGGCCAGGTTCAATATCTTCCACGCAAAACATGGAAATTCCACGTAATCTACCCCGAAATGACAAACAAAGGGAATGTGAGTCATATTAGGAGCGGCAGTATTGGATCTCTGAAGAGTAACGCTTATCGTCAATCTGTGCCATCATTCAAGACACATCCCTGGGTTCCTACAGGTCCAACCACTGCTGAGACTGAACCAATCAAACAAAATTGCTCCTGTGTTCATCACTAATCACAACATTTGCTAACAGAATTACGCAAATTCCCTCTGCTGCATTCACTTTCCATATACAAGAACTGCTGATTACAAAGACCCTTAATCCAGACACTGTCTTATTTTCGCTCGGCTATTCTTTACAATATTCCCCCTGGCCAGCAGATCTTATACAACAGTACATTGAAAGTTTGTGATGAATACAGAAAACTATTTATTGAAAACAATATTTCTGCATAAAAGTGTGACATTATATTCATATCTGGATTGTCAAGTCATTTCTATAGTAAAGGGTTTTCGAGTTAATGTCTTTAAGCTACATGTAGACAATGCACACTTTCAAACTTTTAGAAGATACACACTTCTCTAACATAATCTTTGCTGATACTTCTTCTTTTTCTAGCACTCTCTTCTTTGTTTTCGAACAACTATATGAAAAGAACAACTTCTGTAAAGAGGTATTGTTTTAAGTATTCTATGGCTTCTTCTATCCCATACTGAAACACCAACCACTTTTCTTTGTAACCACGTCCGCAATTTTTTCATAATGTCGTTATTGCACTTCAACTCTCGACCTTAGAGAAACGCTGATTTGTGTCCAACACGAAACAAGCGCTGATGTTGTCGTCCCTCGAAGCCATAGCTCGTCATTAGTTTGAGCTTATCTTACTTCCGGTCTCCCGCTACACCTGTACCGAACAAAAGTATTGATCGCTATTGATCGACTTCTCAGATTCAAATCTGGACACACCAAGAATGGCTATTAAACTTTCGCCACATATTTCTTGTTTTCCCGCGGAACTTTCATGTCGGACGCAAAAGGTGTAGTTTTATCGCTGTGGAGAATGATGCAAAAAAAGAGTTATTAGTGCGATTTAGTTCAGCGCTATGTTATGGATTTTAATTTCCCATGGTAGGCGACAAAAAAGTACAATGAATTATTGGTATTTGATTGTCATAAAACTTTTTAGTTTGCTGAAGTTGTTGGTCATCAACTACTTTGTTGAGTTAACATTCATTTGTCTTATTTAAGCTTCAAATAACACAGATCTTTCTAGAAAATACTTATATAATAATAGGATTGATTTCTTATTGAAAGAACATCATCTAACATATTGACATTCCTCCAAATTACTTAGAAGAACCTTGAGTTGTCCATTTATATTTGGACAGGCATAAGAGGCCATGATGCAAGAACAAATGGTCAATTTCCATTTAAAGTTCAGCTAGTAATGAGTATGACAGCAAAGATGGTTGCAGCCTGTCCAAACTTAAGTAGACATAACCGATTCGCATGCATGAAATTCAATACATTACTACGGCTATATCAACTTTCTAGAGGCTCTATTTCATGCCTTTCTATATGGAATGTCAAAGGACTGTACCTGAAGTTTTTGAGTCAACAAGAAAATTACTCCACTATCATACTTAACGTTAAATTTATTTGGCATATTTATCTATTCATTTATATGATATGTCACATTAGACAGTCCACATTTTCTAATTTCAGTACATTTTGACTTTCTGGGTGGTCTAAGAGTTCTTGCGTACAAAAAACATCTGTCATGAGTAAGTTGTTGTGACGCGTTGGGCCAGGACAACGCCCAGGGTCACCCAGCGCCAGATATTACATCATTAACCCTACTACCAGCGGGCGGCCTTTGGCCCCTAAACCACCCCGCACAACTTGAGTGATTGTGTATTAACCACAACAATTGCTATACTTACACCCCAACAAAATGGCTGTATTTAGAGTTGAGAGGTGACCTTTTATGTATAGCTATGATTGAGGGCAGAATAATTCCAAAAGGGGTGTAATTTGGACAATCATGGGGGGAATTGTTGCCTCCACGAGAGCAAAATGACTGTTCTTCCACGGGACTGTCAAAAAGTGTAGCCAGGGCCTGAAAGACTACCGGGGGCAGTGCCAGGCAGGGGTGTAATTTTGTTTGGAAAGGGGCAATTTTTGGCTCTTAGTTTAGTCAAGGTAAGTACAGTGTTAGTCTCCCCATCTGTCAAAACCCCACTAGGTGGGTTCCCTTTCTCTGATTACAATCGGAAAATGCTCATCCGTTCAAACAACTTTTCTGTTCCAACCTTTTTAGTTCCACGAAACTATTTGTATAACCTTCTAACAATGTTTCCTATGGAGAGATATCACAATGCTGCAATCATGCCTGAATCTGAAAGCGACCAAATGAATGACTGGGTCACAATAAAGCTTTAACGGTCTGAATTTCAAATCTACCAATGAAAGAGCAGGAAATTACAGTGTCATTATGTTAAACAAAAACGTAAATACAATGAGAGCATATGAGAATTTCCATACGAAAATTGGATCCTATCATGATAATGTATCTTATGAGCACTAAAATGTGGTACATGCAGATAGATGGTACATTATAGAAAAATCATTATTTAGCATTTCTAAATTATCAGTTACAAATTGAGCTCAAAACAATTGAGTCAGACCTGCTCAAAGGACTTGAAGAAATGGTAACAGTAGACATGTGGCCAATATACATGTAGATGATACAAATAATGTTCTAGGCAAGGGCAAAGAAATTAAGGGATCACCAAAATGTATATTCAGCAGTACTTAATGCAGATGTACATTAATAGTATTACACTAGGTACTATTATAGATTTGACTGTATAACAGGTATACTGCATGGCCAGGTGGTCCTTATGAAGAGGTCCCTGGGTAACCTATATCCGTTGTGTTGCTAAATAGGGTATACAGGGATATGAAGTCGCTGGATGGTAGTTTCAAATTGTACTATTCTCAAAATATTGCAGTTTGAAACCATCATCTGTCGACTTAATATCCCTAAATACATTATTCTTAAAAAGAACGGATAAAGGTTACTAGTACCCTATGGATAAAGGTGAAATGGTAATACAGGTTTCACTAGACAAGTGTAACAATGAATACATAAATGTAAGAGTTTGTATTTGCAGTTACTTCAGACATTCATTCCATAGAACAGGGGCCGCCCTAAGATGCTTCCTGCCCTAAGATGGTACGGATCTTTTGCTGATCTTATTAATCATAAGTACGCCATGTTTGTTGCCACTGACTATGATGATAAGATGGGTAAATAAACCAAGTCCAAACAAACAGCTGTTTTTTTCCATTAAGAAATACTTACACATAATTTTTTTTTTATTCACTTCCCTTTTTTTTGAAGACAGACTTTTCACAATAATGTTGGTAGCGCCGAATCACTGTGCACTCGTTCTCCTTGAACTGTTGAAAATGGCATTTTTTGGTCGAAAAATAAATCGGCTTTATTTTCAGTGAAAACTACGTGGTTGTTTAGGAAAATTCCTCTTTTAAGCATAGCCAAAAATGGCAACTTATTATTTTCGGTCCCATTGGTAATGCATTACAGGGCAGGTAACAAACATTACCGGTAACGTTTGTTACAACAGTAGACTTTACCCTGTTTTCTTCGAAAGGACTTACCTTATTGACTACATGCATCATTTAGGTATAAGTGGATGTCCCTAGGAACATTTAAAAAGTGGGCAGCTTTTTTAAACCAGGTCAAATAAGAAGCTTAGACAGCATCGAACAATGGTAACGTTTGTTACAGTCATTTCTGTACAACATTTTGTTAAGCCAGGTGGGATACAAATGACAGTCAACAACCCTTTCTTGTTTCTTTAGAAAGCCAGAAAAACTGTACAGCGTCACAAAAACCGTCATTTCTAGTCTTATACGTGGATGATATAACCATGGCAACTATCGTACTCAAGGTGGTAACGTTTGTTACCGAATCTAGCGACAGGCATAAACCACCTCACACAGCCTCCAAGATCAGTGACAATAGCGATCTGACGTGATCGGTCAGACGGCCTGATCAGCTGGTTTCACCTACTGAACTATCATTCTTGGAACTGGATTGTTACATTTTTGGCTACTATTTGAATTCTTCATTTCTTCTCAGGCAACAGCCATTTTTTAGGGGGTGAAATCCCACCCATGGCTATAATAATCAGCTAAGTCATCAACCAATACCAGTGTTGTTGTGCATCTTTTGTAAAACATTACAGGGGTTGTGGAAAAATGAAGGAACCAGTGATGTTGTCTATAATTTGCTCCACATCAAGGCGTAAAGTCAGGCGACAGCATTTTGACATTTAACTGAGAACAAGCCTGTGGTCACCTGTTACTACATGTAGGTATTGGTGGCTCGTGTCAACCTGTACAAAACAGCCACACAACTGTCATACACATAAGAAATAAAGCTTCACAAAACACTACAAATGTTGGTCTTCAAATGTTTGTTGAGTAGAAGACCGGCCATAGAAAAAACAGCATATTAGGCATCACTGCCGTTGTTTTCCCCAGGGAGTGTGGCCCCAAAGGTGGCAGACGAGCAAACGCCCCAAAGATTTGTTACTCTAACAAATGATTTGTACCGTCTATACGAATGAAACTTCATAGAGTGATGTCGAATGTTTCCCAATATGTAAACAGAGTTTTTTTTGTGATTTTGGCATTGTCGTTTTTTGTAATGATTTTGTTAGTCGAGCCGCCGCATTCAGTGCATTTCGCCCATTTTCCATGAAAACACGACCTGGATTGTGATAGATTCAGCCCTCCTCACGGGAGACAAAAAGCACACACAATCACAATTCTACTGTCAAAAGAAAGCTAATATATCATGAAATTAGAATTTTTATTTATGTTTAACTGAATTGGTCACCAGCATACGAAGAGAGCAAATTACAAAAGCATGCCAAGTTATGGCGCACTGTCTAACGTAGCTTAAAACCGGAAGTTATATTCACGATAACGTCCTCGGTGTTTGCCAGTTGTAATGCGGAGGGTGAAGGGTTCACGAACGGTATGAATGCATTCCTTCTCCAAGTATGGTCTTTAGATGAATGTGTTAAAAATTCATTGATTAAAACTTGACCACTCTTTGGCAACTAGTGATGGAGCGCCGTGAGTTTGAGCGCGTAAAAAAGCGAAGCATCTTAGGGCAGCCCCCGTTATGATCAAAAGCTCAACAATTTTATGAAATTCATATTTTTCTCGTTTGAAACATACTATTGATCTTGGTAATGTAGAGAAGACTGGTGATTTGACCTTTTGAGACCTTTTGGCCCAACAAGGGAAATCGTCAAAGCCTCTCTACCCTATGGTCAGTCCCAACCTCCGATTACCTCTTAATTTGCAAGCTCTTCTTTCATTAGTTCTCATTCACCTTGACATTATAAAATTCCCCCCATAGGAAATTGTATGCAGGACTGCTTGATTGCCGAGTACATTAGATACACAGCAAATACTGTATATTGGCTATGGAAATCAAGCAACCTTGGCCACTTCCTTTGGACATAGAATGTAATCTGCTTACTCCAAGTTGCATTTAGGAGATGGTATAAATGGGATTCTTTGAGATTACTGGTTAACCAATTCAGTCTGACAGGTCATCCTATGTGTTACATATTAGCATAACTGAAACATTTGGAATGACTATTCATGATAGAAATAACCTCTGGGTTTATCAAATGTAAATTTTCGTCATCTGTTTGCAGAAAGATGGATGGCAGACTCACCTTGGTTCAAGGTGAAGCCTTCCACACATTGTACAACACTGTTTTATCATTTCACATGGTTCATGACATTTAGCATCAAACCACAGGTTTACAAAAATATTTCATTGTATACATTATGGACTATGAACTTTAGGAAGTTTAGAATTGATACAGATTGAAAACTTTGTGCCGTAGCACAGAACTCAATTCTAGATCTACTTCACATACCAGTAACACCTTTTTGGCTAGCCAATTTCTTTCTTTCCTTGGATGACTGTATTGTGTGATTCTGAAACAAATAACAGTGAATTGTTCACCAATGATGCTGATATAAAGAAGTCACAATGTGCAAAAGATCAACATGGTTTTGTGTCTTACTCTTTACCCTTCCAACCACCACCATGCACACACACTTTCTCTTTCCTGTAAAACACTTCAAAGACTTTGCAAGATGGGTGACCACAACCCAGGCTCCATAACCCCAATGTTAGCAATGTTTGCAGCAGCAAAACTATGCAATAAACAAAGTTTAACTATCCTAAATGTCTAGGCCAAAGAAATCCCACAAGACTCAAATACAAAGAGTAAACCTGCATCCTTACAGAGAAAATGTATTCCCTCCTCCTCCAAAACAGACAAGTATTGCTCCCCCGTGTCAGATGGCAAACCGATGAGTCAGTGACTCACAAATTACACGGATTTAAGTAATCACCCCGGACTTCAACATCACAGACAAGTGCATTAATTGACCTTGAGTTAGCAATAGTATTGAGCATCCAGCATTTTTCCTGATCGCAGTGTCGGGATGAACGTTTCTGTGGTGCTTGCAACAGTCAAACCTGTCTATAGTGACCACTCAAGGGACTTAAAGAAAGTAGTAACAGAAGACAGGCAGACTGAATTTTTAATGCTTGGACTAATGAGAAAAGTGTCTAAAGGTCATGAAATGTTACTACAATGCTCAAGATGGTCTTATGTAGAGTCACTAAACACATTTAACTGTATTTCCAAAATGGTCCCAAAGTTAAGATCAAAATTTCCACTACTTTTTCAAATACCAAGTTTAGATCTCTTATAAAGGTTTGTATGACAACGTTACATTTATTAAGTTTTCCTAGTTATGTAACATGAGTATGATATAATAGCAGATATAATATAAGAGAGTTCTCCATTGAACCATTGCTATCTTATGTCAATGTTAGATATTGTGAAGATAAAAGACTAATCAGAATCATATTTATGATTAGAAATACGAAAATGCATTTCAAAATCTATTGCATTTTCTGTTTCTTTTGGTTTTGTTGTGTTCTGTTGTTGATTTAGTGCTATCTATGAAATTGGGTTTGACTGCCTGCAACAGTTCTTAAGCAATGATAAATTTATGACATTATGTTACAAAATAAATAACCATGTCCTTTGTATAGTTTTGGCTTATTCTCAACTCCCTTACTGCTTGTTACAAGATAGAGAAAACATTGGATATAACAAGTAGTTGCTGTCCTTGGTGCTGAATGTGAGCTGTTATCATACAAAACTTCTAAGCACAACTACATTGTTATAGCAAAAATATAATTCTTTTTCAATTCAGGGATTCGCAAAGTAAAAAGTGATTAGACCATATACAAAGTATGACATTCTTTGTAAACACAAATTAAATGCACAATCAATTGTACATTAAGTTTTGCGGTGAGTACCAAGTACATGCATCAGGACAAATGACTTGAAACTAAAGTTGTTAAGAGATTCCATTCCACTTCACTTGTGTCCATTGTCCTCCCAGTCTTTTAAGAATTGTTCCCACAGTAGCCCAAGGTCCTTTCTTTAGT
The DNA here is from genome assembly GCF_000003815.2 of Branchiostoma floridae. Lineage (NCBI taxonomy): Eukaryota > Metazoa > Chordata > Leptocardii > Amphioxiformes > Branchiostomatidae > Branchiostoma > Branchiostoma floridae. The sequence goes on along the minus strand of NC_049981.1, from coordinate 15,855,404 downwards.
TAAAGTCTTAGCAAATGGGTTAAGAACTGAAGAACATACATTTTCTACCATCCATTATGTCTTGAGTGCTTCAGACCTTTTGGCGAGGCTCCCAAGTGTATAGAAGAAGGCGAACTTCACTTACAGCTGGGAAGTGGTTTTTGAGTTCTCAGCCTGTAGCTCTTTTGTACCACTTTGTTCCTCATGATTCATGTTTCCTAATGAAGGTTTGTTTCAATTAAGGTGTCCGCTTGCAAGCACTGCGCCTTTTTTAGTGGAGACTCAAACACTATTCCCCTGGAGGCCTATGTTGTGGTGATAGCCACCATTTATATATGTATTCCCGGGTGTCTCCTAAAACACTTAAGTGCAATTTGCAAACTTTCAACACTTTTGAAGTAACAACTTTGCAAGAGATGTTGCTGACAAGCCCCTCTGGGTGTGGTATGATTTAATGTGGTTACCCTGATACAAATTGTTGAGAAGACCTTGTTCGCTTTGGCAAAGTGAGTAGGAAACTACTGCGCTAAACTCTGCCGGTGAATCTAAAGGCGGCATTAAATGCCCACGGGACGACAGTAAATGGAAAACATGACATGTAAAACACCCACAATTACTAGCAAACACAAAAGTTAAAGAAAATCAATTTTACACATCAGATTCAAATAAAGTATTGGCCCAGCCAAAAGGTGTATATCTTTGTTTCAAGTAAAGGTACATATGTGGGTTTATACACCAGAATATCTTTCCTAAAAGTATCTTGAAATGAAAAACAAAAAAAGGAATGAGCTGCTGAAAGATCAAGTAGTCAAGATTATCCACACTGCAAAAGTAGCCTTTTTATGATTATGCCTAATAGAGAGCATTCATCATAAAAGTGGAAAGATTACCATGAAAAATTTCTGACAATCACTCCACAAATGTTACATGTGCAGTAAAATAGCACAGTCTTTAAAAATCCCAACATTCTATACACAAAAGTGTAAAATTTTGGAAACACATTAAAAGATATAACAGTTTGATAATGTTTTCTGATCATGGAAAGTCAATGCAATTGAAAGTAAACATCCATCTCTCTAATCTAAACCCAACAAATAACACTGACAACACCTTTAAGTTACTGTATACTCAAGTGTCAAACAAAGGCACAATTTTCTTACAAGATCCCATTTCAGGGGAGCTCATGTTTAAGAGAGAGAAGTTGACAAGAGGCAAAAGTTTTCACAGAAAACAATTGGAATTGATGGACAAGACATTTCTCAACTCACAACACAAAGGCCATTATCAGAAGTTGAATGCAAATGGGGAACTCCGTTGTGACAAACGGTCATATATCTTCCTGGCAAAAATCAATTTTGACGTCTACAGAACAACAGGCTCGGGATTTGGTATTGACAGCTGGATGAGACATCGATGCACTTTTCCCACATTTTCCTCCAATCTGCATTTTGCTGAGGAATTGTCGCTTCTCTAAAAGTGGGCAAAAACTCGCCCTTCCCATCATAAACATGCCAAACTTATCCCGTTCAGAAACTTTTCACGGGCACAAACGGGAAACTTGAGCATTTTTGTAAATTACGTTAGCCGGAATTGCAGGATAAACGGCGCGAGACTCTTACTCAGAAAGGTCGCGACCTGCGATCCCAGGGGTCAGGGATTACGGTCTTATCATACTTTCGCAACGATAGACGCCGCCCCGATCACAAAGACCACCTTCCAATTTTACACATAGTTAACCATTTCTGCCGGCTTCGCAAATGATCCTATACATCAACCCAACAGCATCTCTCCTGTGGATTCCGCAAATTGTTCATTTTTGCTGAATTAAACACTTTGAGGCCTGGAAGACAATGGCTAGCCTTCCGGTGAGCCCACAGCATCTAGCAGCGTACACTTTGCGCCAGTCAAATCAGATTCTCCAAAATAACCAGGTTATCAGCATCAAAGGCAGAATGTTTTTCATTGTACATATGAATAGGGGTTAAATGGGGCTGCAATTGAGATATCTGACCCATAAAGTTGAGTGAATTTGCGAAGACTTAAGTCCTCTGCCAGCACAATCAGAAGGTGATCAGGTTTCCTTACTGTGCACATTAGATTTGGGGAGGGAATTAGAAGCAAGTGATCTGGCATATGGTCGCCACGTAAACGGCAGTAATTACGATACGTTAGGGCATGTCGCGTAACCTGGTCGCCAAACCTTGTCATATTTGCTTTGCGGTCCCACCTATATTTCATCTACGAACACAAGGGAGACATAATACTGTTACAGGTCCAAAAATAATGCAGTTAAACCAGTTATGTGACCAGTGGTAAAGTACTCTAACTTATTCAACAGTCACCAAATGCTTGATATTTTGTTGCTTGGGCGTGGCAGCTTGCACGTTAACACGTTTCAGCAAACCACATATACAGGTACATACATCACTGAAACTATAGCAACAATACCATGATGATTTTTTTCTATACTAAAAAACAAATTGTGGAACCTCATGACATTCACAGCAACAGAAAAGGATGAAGGTTTTTGATAAAGGCATCTAGTAACTGAATTTATACAGACGATTTATTTAGAGGAAAAAAGCTTGGCTTTTATAGCTGAGAATGTTTTCAGCCTTCAAGTACACAATCAACTGCCTTGTTCAGTAAATGATTTGTAAAAGACAACTTTGATGACACAAGAAGTTTTAGTACTTGTAATTGACAGCTGATTAAAAAGCTATGAGACTGATTATGATGAATTGACAGGTTATTGTGTTTAGTTATGTTCTTTAGTTCACCTTTATCCGCCATGTAACCTATATCCTAAAAGCAATATTTAGGGAAATCAAAATATTGAAGTTTGAAACCACTGTCCGTTGAATTGACATCCCTTAAACACAATGGATATGTTATATATTAAAAATGTTCCTCTGCATATAAAGGAGAACTGCCAAGCTGAAAAATAAACCGAAACTGAAATTCTGCTTCCAGCAATAGAATGGGAAGCATGGTGACCTATTAATGATCAACATACACACACTGGCAAACTTTAAACACTGACCCCTCTTACATGATTGGTCAGGTCATGCCCTCTTAATAGGAAGGTGTCATGACCTTTATCTAATTAAGTGGTAACGCTATTTGAAGATCAACCTTCATCCATCATGAAAGCCTTCTCTTAAATGTGGTATCAGTCACTTGATTAAAGCACATTTTCTAATATGGTATGTATCATCTAGGGGGATAGTTTATCAATTGATTACAACATAAGAATAGTTATATGAGATAGAGGATACAGGAAGAAGTAAGAATGCCAATGCTGTATCAGAAACCCATGCAACTTATGGTTTGGAAGAACTGAATGTTTTTAACATACACAAACTGTTACTTGTGCAAAAAAACACGCACAATCACGCAAAATTAAATGATACATATTATTCACAGAAAGGGCAATGATTCATTCCTAGCACATACACAAAAAACTAACTTGACATGACTGCACATTTCTCCTTTCTCCTGCGTTTCATCTTTAATCCAAAACTGACGATGTACATTTTGTTCCAACAAGTAGTTCTATAATCAGATACTACAGCACATATAATCGTAGCACTACTGATATAACATACATTTGCATAATTCCACCAGGTGCCCTTACATGTATACTGCCACCTCAAAAAACGTTGTTATAGAGGCCTTCTCAAGATTGTCTTCAACACCTAAATATTCAGTGTTCAAGACAATCTTGGGAAGACCTCTATACTAACCTTTTACTAGGTGGTGGTATAATGGCACCTGATGGAATTATGATAGTTGATGTCATCAGGAAAACAAACAGAAAAACTAAGCTCTGCAACTTTCTTAAGTGTGAAAAGAATGGGACTTTGGTCCTTTAGAATACACTGGGGCAAAAAGAAAGTTTTTAATCTTAAACTAAACTAATCTAAGTTTGTATGCTGTGGGAATACACAATATATTCTGGTGTGGAACTGGATACTTACAATTGGGACATGGGATATCAAATATCGTTCTACCACAATGTATCAAAGGAGAAGGGAGAACCCCCCTGAGTTCTCACAACTCTCCTAGGATGTGGCAGTGAAAAATTGTCCAACCATTTTTTGGCATATTTATTGTTCAGGGAACATAAACTACAATGTATCTCCTGGATTATCAATAATGGTAGGCAATGGCGGGGGCAGCGGGAAACCGCAATCGTTGCGAAAACTGGCGCTGAAAAATGAAGCTCGACCCAAGCCGGAGGAGCACGAGACAGCGACCGATCCTCACGCCAAAATTACAACTGCCGAACATCCCCATGGGAGCCATCATTTTTCATTAAGTCCCTTACTGTTTGTCAACAAAGGGGCTAGAGTACCAGGGAAATTCATTTCTTCTGTATTAGTGCGACATTAGTTGACATCATGCATATGTTAAAGCTGACCTTTGGAAATTAAAAGGTTGACCCGAACGGAATCATAATTGTGTAGGTTTTATATTGTATTAGGCCCGTCGTTACTCATACTTACGATGAAATGTGGACAAGGGAAGACAAGTTGCTATGACAACATCTAGTTTATACCTGATTACTCTAAATGCACTGATTATACAAAATTGATATGATGCATCTCAATTAAGATTAGGCAAGGTTAAACACAAAGCAGACTTTTTTCTGTTCTCTAATGTGGTACTCACAATACAATTTCATCTTACGCTCATTCCTTCATATACCAAGTAGTTAAAGCAACCCTTACTGTAATATTGGGAAAAAGAACCATGTTTTCATGTAGATATTCTAATGCATTTTTTTTACATCCAAAATGCAACAAATTGAATTGGCGTGGTCATAAGAAACTGATAACAGCAACTCTCATAATTCCACTATAATACTGATATATCAATAACATTGTAAGGAAGGCCTTCTCAACATTGTCTTTAACACCTACATATCTAAAGTGTATATGCTTCAGAATTAATGATACTGTATTGCTATATCTCTTTAGACTCACATTTTTTTCTTGTTTGAAGGTATTGTGACATCCTGGAAAAGTGTAATTACAAGAGTTGAATATTATGAGAGTTGATGTTATTCAACCCTCACAAAAAGTTGTCTAAAACAACTCTGACAAGCATTAAGCTTACCACCCTATCTAGAATAACCAATGATCCATTTTTGTCAGTTGCACGCCAGTGTTGGATTACTGCTCTCCAATCTTTCTTTCTTGTAAACACAGTGGCCAATGCATCATTTAGTGTTACCTGGATGTATACAAGAAAGGCCTCAAGATTTCCTATGGTCCTATCAGTAAGCAAACTTGACAGTAACAAAGATCACACCTTGCATTTTATCCTAAAGAAAAGTGATGAATTAACAGGGCAGCAATTTGGATGTATTGTGTAGTTTGGTAAGAGTATGCATTCAATAGCCGCGGTGTGTTGTTCATGTACCCTATTTTCATCAATCATTTTATGTGTATTTAAGGCAAATCTTTTTGGCATACCATGGCATAAAGTTAACTTAAGATGTCCTGTTTTTGTGTGTTGAAAGTGGTTCATCAAAAAACCTCAAGCTTTACAGATTGTGGCTGGGCTATATACCATCACATCGTTACCATATTGGAAAATATCTTATGATGTCAATGGAATGGAAATGTACCGAAATAAGATTGCTCTTGAGTATACACTAGTTCATGACTAAAAACATGCTGTCCCTTTAACAAATATAACATTTTAGCACTAGTAAAAGTTGAAAATATTGTATGGATGTTGAAACCTTACCCAAGATTTTCTTGTGACAATACGTTCACATGAGTCACTGAGTTCAAATAAACATTGTTTTTACCGTTTCTGTAATTAATGATGACCACAAATTACTTTGTAGAATTGTTCAGGTGTAGGATGGCCTGTATCTAACCCCCTGTGCCTGATGTTAATTTGAATTTGTTTATTACAGTCAAACCTGTCTATAGCGGCCACTCAAGGGACTGGAGAGATATGGTCACTATAGACAGGTGGCCACTATAGAGAAAATGTTGATCAATTGACCATGAGCAAGCTACACATGATTTTAGTTCCCACTAATCTTTCTCACCAAGTAACAATGTCTCGATGGGTAAATTCACCGACAAAGACTTCCACTTTAATGCTCAAGGCATGCATACCTTCTGCTACCGCCAAAATGACCCTGTCAGAAACTCCAAATCCTCGCAAACTACAATTTCAAACTCGGTGCAGGGTGACATAAAGCTGCAGTATGGTTGCAATAGGTAGTGTTTCTGTATCAACGGGACCTGAAATCGTGTGGCCGTGTTGAACAGGTGGCCGCTAAGCTTATTTCTTAATCATTACGAATCCAAGAGACTGACAAAAAGTGGCTACTATGGCCAGGTGGCTGCTATGCAAAGGTGGCCGCTAATACAGGTTTGACTGTACATTTGTACATGGGTACAACGCCCTGACTGTGGCCTTGAAGAGCAACACTAACGAATGACAGGAAAAATTGAGGATCATATGATAGGTAATTCTCTGCATCCATCTTAAAGCAAGTTTGACAATGCGCTTGATTTTGCCCCATTTTTTCTCATTACTGTACCGGTCGGACATCTCACAGGGATTTAACAACAAATGTCCTGTCATTGTGGATACAGGGGTAATACAAGGCGAGATGGATGTGAGAACTGGGCGCGTTACAAATGCAAAATCTCCTGGCCTTCTTTGCTGTAACCGATCCACGCCTTCGCACGCCGACTCCAACTTTATTGATAACACAACACTGCTTCCACCACTCTTGTAATAATCAATTACAGGTACAACACATCTGACTGCATCTCTCTAAATGTGTGATAGATGGCACTGGGGATGCCACAAGATATACCTCCACTTTCATATTCATCTTCCTTATATGATCACCATAAACAGTTGTCTGTCTTGATTTGTTTGGCACGACTGTAAATTTTACCAACTATATGAACATCTATGACAGTGCTGGTGTGTATAAATTACACCCACAACCATTTGGGGAACTAGGGACCCAACTTGTTGCCTGTAAAATCAATTTTAATAATTCTAAACATTTCTCTTGTGTGCTTGAAAATACCATTTTTGAGCCAAGAACTTTTCTTTTGTAAGCCCTACTTTTGCACTTTGTCACAAGAAAGAATCATACATTGCTGTCATCACGTTATAATAAGGTGAAGTAGATTTTTACAGTGATATCAGCGTCAAATTTGTCACTGACACTTCCGCACTTCAGTACTTAACAGAAAGTGTGCCGAATATGGGTATGTCCAAACATGATATATGGCACGTGTCGTAGAAATGTCGTGTTGCAATTTTTTTCCAATGGCGCTCGTTCTCACGATACCAGTAAAATGTAATAGATATGGGGAGGCGCGGTGCCGGCAAATTAATCATTTCATTTCCTGTTTGCGAGATGGCAAATATATAGGAAACTATTGATTCTTCAGAAGCAACACCTTTTCAATGGTGATGCTTAAAATGACAAAGTTATCTTTCCAATCGTGACTACAATATCACAGGAAGCCTCCAACTTCAGCTGGAAGTCTAGGACATGTGGAAAAAACAGTTACTTTTGTTATAATTTTTTTGCTCATTGGCAAATGTTTAAATATAGTTTCCATGTGTGTCTTGACAACATAATACATGCCTAACAAAGAAAAGCAGAAGAAACTAAAAGATTTTCTTATATAGGGCACATTTTCTGTTTCTTTGAATACCGACAGAACATTCAGCACCAAGGACAGTAACCGCTTTTTTTACCATTTTGGTGTAAGTTTTTTTTCTCTCTCTTCAACTTTATACAAAGTTTGATTTCTGGCAAATGCTTATGATTCATTAACATGGTCTGATATACAACATGTAGTGCTAATAAAGGCAGAAATGATGCTTTGTAGGAAAAACTATATTGATTTCTCCTTTTCTGTACTTACTTACTTTTACTTACTTTGGTTCATAAAAGTAAAGACTACTTTTCTGTACCTTTTCCTAATTAGTACCAAAATTAGAATTGGTTGGCCTCTTAAAAATTGCATTTCAATAGCAAAACAAGAAAGCGCTTTGTTTTCAAATGCAAATATCCTCTAAATTTTTCACAGTATTATGGTAATGTTGCACTACCATATGCCGTGCAGTACCTATAGTCATCCACTCTAGGTTATGCCCACGTGTCAGGGTCTGCTGTCCACTAATAAGATGTCATGAAGAAACACAAAAGCACTGATTCCTGAATCTTTCTATGGGTTGCATATTTGGCCATTCGGCTCTTTCCACATGTATTTTTAAATGATGTTTTTGAGACAGCGATTGGTAGCACTAGTCTACCATATTTATAATCCAGTTTGCTTGAATAGGGCTAGATTTCCACTTACCATTACTGGCAAGCAGAGAAACACATTTAGTAGATAGCATTACACTGTTAACACTTAAAGAGAAGGGTAAAACTACCCCATCTTTAATGGTATGATATGAATCAAGCCTTGAACGTATCTTATCCTGATAGCAGTACCGAAGGGCACAAGATTTTGAGGTTATAATTCTGAAACACAAGACAGAGAATAAGATTTCTTAATGGATTCTTGAGTTTGTATCAAGTCTCAATATGACACTGCTTGCAGATGTTGTCTGCACATCTTTTGTAAATTTAACATCTTCTTCCCCCAAAACCCATTTGGTTTTTGGTGCAGAATAAGATTCTAGTTCAAATTAGTAAAAAAATTCTCTGTAAAAATTTTTTTGATACAAATTGATTTTTCACAGAACGGACATTTAAAAGATCTGAAGAAAGACAGATCATTTTTAATCTGAAAGGAAACAAAAATCTCTTTGTTTCTGGAAGCTTTCTCAATGCTCTCAAAGCCATATCATTCAGGCTTCATTTCTAGTCGGCTGATTTACTACAAATCACTCTGTATTATAACACCTCATGGTGACCACTGATTCTTTCTGAGGCTAAATGGGAAATAAATGAAGAGCAATGCAGACAGTGTAGGTGAGTTAAGAGATAGGAGATTTGTCTGCTGCAGACAGCTGACCACGCCTATACACCTGCTATCATGGTGGGCAGATGGGGGAGGGTGGTGCTGTGAGATCAACGCTTATCTCTAATCTTGAATATGGCCTTTAAAATAAGCACCAGAAGGAGTTATGTGAGTGTGAATGATTTTTAGCACCAGGCAGGGACAGCAATATCAGTGTGAATGTACTTCAGTACCAGTGACAGCATTGTTAGTGTGAATGTTGTTCAGCATCAGAGACAGTAGTGTCTGTGTGAATGTTGTTCAGCACCAGGGACAGCAGTGTCATTGTGAATGTTGTTCAGCACCAGGCACAGTAGTTTCAGTGTCAATGTTGTACAGCACCAGTGTCGGTGTGAGTGTCACTTAGCACCAAGTAGAACAGCAATGTCAGCATGAATGTCCTTCAGTACAAACAGTATTGTCACTGGGAATGTTCTTCAGCCCCAGAGACAGTAGTATCAGTGTGGATGTAGTTCAGCACCAGGGACAGCAGTCTTAGCGTGGATTTTGTTTAATGCAGTAGCTACAAATTTCATTTGATGCAATGGCTACAAAGCCATGTTCTATGCTTTAACGCTCTTAATAGCTCTAACTTAACAGAAATGTAAAATCAATTCCTAATGCTACAGAATAGTTTAAGTTACCAATACAACTTATACTTTCCTTTTAAAAAGCATGCCACCCCTGGCACTGACTGAGTTTCTATTTTAAATTAATCCATGCTCATTGTCCCATACTGCTACAATACACAGTATCTAACATGCAATGTTCAACAAAAAGTTAGAGAGACAATGATAGCTTAACAGTTCAGTGGTCTGGCATACAATCAAATCCTGTACTGTATGTGCGTAATATCTTTAAAAGCCCACTTCACTGCGTGGCCTTTCTTTGTCATTGGAGTGGTCAGGCCACTAACTTTCAGCTCAGTAATGGTCATTTTACAAAACACTTGTGGATCTGAGGTGCAGTGGCCTTTGGCCATTAAAACAAGTGTAAAACCCTTGAGACTGCCCTGAAGATGCTTCAAACCTGCCCAGCTTCAAACTCTAGACAAAAGTGGCTGTACTGTCAATTAGTCCATGTCACTTCATCAGTTACGCTGATGGACACTGCGAAATTTCATGATGTCAACGTTTTTTCAACCCTTTTCTGTAGAGATGTCTATACCATCCATGTGTTACATTAAAGTTGTCTCCAAGTAACATCTCACACTACGGTCCTAGTAGGCTGAAGTGAGTGTAATATGTTAGTACCTGACTTGCAACTCTAAGTTGATTTATGACCCCATACAAAACCATCAAGCTGGTGTTTCAAAAAAGTGAAGCATTGAGAAAAAACAACACTGCCATAAAAGTGGAGTCATTTTCAAAGGTGTATCTACTAAATATTGAATACTTTCTTGTATTAACTGAATCCAAGTAAAAAAATGGTAACTATGCTATACCACTTGCATTTCCAAACTATAAAATGTGATTAAAAGATTCCCTCAAACAGTGCAAAAATTATCGGCTTTTTACTGATGTTGATAATTTCATTGGTAGACAACATGATGTCTAAGATAAGATAAAAAAAGTTATTTTTGCTTGCTAGCGTTTGTCTTTGAATGGAACAAAATATCTTTTAGTATCTTTTGCTTCTCAATTATTCTTTGTAATTACTGCTGTCACTGTTGTAGCTTGTTTAACCTCTTTCACAATGACTAAAGACCTTGTAACATATACTACATGGACGATAAAAATGAACATTACGGATTGTTATAAACATGTATTCCATAACAATGGTGGTGTAAAGTCGAAAAGTAAAATCAGAGCACTTATCTCTACTGAGGACTTCATGCCCTGATTTCTTTGTTTTCCAGTCGATAAAAGATTTGAAAAATGTCAGCTCCAATTAATGGGTACAGGACCCTTTGAAAGCCCAAGTGGTCAGTAATGAATTAAAGGGTCAGTAATAATTAGTGTGGGCCCAACTGGCTGAAAACACCTGACCTCTTGCTAATTAACAAATCCCTGTCTAATGTCCTGATTCCGATGGTTTTGTCATTCCTTATTGCGGAAGGATTAGAGTATTGGAATTGGGAATGGTGATTAGAATGCAAACTTGTAGTAAGTTGCACTGAAAAAGAAAATAGGTGATACCTTTATCTTGAACAGAATAACTGATAATCAGATGAGATTTTAAGTAGAATGCAAAAGTAGATAATGAACACAAAAGACAATGGAATAGTGCAAAATTCCTATGGTTTTGTCATGTCTTTTTTATTGTGGAAATATTGGAAGAGAATGCTATTGGGAATGTTGATTTTAATACAAACTTGCAAAAAAATGACATAACGATGATTGCTGCATGGACAAGTAAGAGATGTGGATAATACATTTATAGAATACCAAGGTTTATCGGACAATAAAAAAATGGAGAATTCCAAAGGATTTTTATTCCTTTTAAGAATTGGTTGAAAAACTAATTCTAATGATAATCTACTCAGACTTCATGTAAGATGTCTGAAATTGACATCTTTAAAAGTCACACTCAATCAACAACTGTTATGTTTGAATATGCCATTCTGTTTGTACGTGGTTTAGAATTGCCAGCATGTTTAGACCAAGATTCAAATCCCAAACTTGAATCCAGAACCCAAAACAATCTACTTTGACTACATGTATGACCTCCACATTCAATTCAAAATGCCTTTTAGAATCACACAACGGCCCTAGTCTTGGACCATGCCTCTCTGTTGTGGTCTGAGATTAACTAACCAGTCATGTGCAAATCCCCCATATTTTCCACAGTCCTTCTCTTCCCCAAAGATTGATGAACAGAAAGACCAGTATGTTCACGTGCATGGAAAATGACAGATCACGACCCAACAGCACGCGATAATACGCCGGCCTGACCCGACCAATGATGCCTACTACTCGGCCGGCCCGGCTGGCCCACAATTACGGCCCCGGCTCGGAACGGAGCCACCTTTCCATTGTGATCTTCGCCCTGCAGATTGATGGGCCAGCAATTCCGTAATATTCCGAATGCTGACAGATAAATAGTCCAGGAAATCATATGGTATCCTGCAGGAGTAGATTAATGTGGGTGGCGTTGAATTAATGCCGGGCGAAGGTTTCAATCTTGTGGCCCGCGCTGCCCTTGGGTTCAAGCTGTGGCCGTCTGTACCAATTTGCACTTCACATTTCTGCACTGTTACCAGAATTCTGCCATGTATTCTTATCAAAACTGTTGGAGTGAGCACCTATTTTCTTTACAGTATATTCATATTATGCTAGATGAAATCAAGCTTTATTAAGCCATTCATTTTGCAGGGTTTGATAACTAAAAACTTGTGACTGATTATTCTTGGTTCCTTTAAGCAATTGCTCTGTCAAATTACTCCAGAACATTGTCTAATAATCCAAAATGAAGCATTTGTTAGACGGTTCAAGTTAGACCTATGAGTACATTATTCCTTATGATTAAAAGTATCCTTTTTGTGATAGATAGTACATAAAATACACATCAAGAATAACATTACCATGTTCTACAAAATAGTGTGGATGATGTATTACAAGATGGAACAAAATACACTTTTAACTATTTTGCACTTTACATTGCTCTTGTCTATTGTTTGGTAAAGACATTTTTAAAACAACAAGCTAACAACATACAGGATAGCATAATCATGTTGAGAGTTTATAACATGATTTCTAGGAATTACATGATACAGAAAGGGATCAGGACAATTTGTACCTTAACAAACTCTGCCTGGTAAACTCGGCCCAACACCCTGGTAAATTCGGCCCAACACCCTGGTAAAATCTGCCCTGCACCTTGGTAAACTTGGCCCAACACCCTGGTAAACTCAGCCCAACACCCTGGTAAAAATCTGCCCTGCACCTTGGTAAACTCGACCCTACACCCTGGTAAACTCAGTCCAACACCCTGGTAAACTCAGTCCAACACCCTGGTAAACTCAGTCCAACACCCTGGTAAACTCAGCCCAACACCCTGGTAAACTCAGCCCAACACCCTGGTAAAAATCTGCCCTGCACCTTGGTAAACTCGACCCTACACCCTGGTAAACTCAGTCCAACACCCTGGTAAACTCAGTCCAACACCCTGGTAAACTCGGCCCAACAACCTGGTAAACTCAGCCCAACACCCTGGTAAAAATCTGCCCTGCACCTTGGTAAACTCAACCCTAAACCCTGGTAAACTCATGCAGCCCAACACCCTGGTAAACTCAGCCCAACACCCTGGTAAACTCGACCCAACACCCTGGTAAACTTGGCTCAACACCCTGGTAAACTTGGCTCAACACCCTGGTAAACTTGGCTCAACACCCTGGTAAACTCGGCCCAACAACCCGGTAAACTTGGCCCTGCACCTTGGTAAACTTGGCCAAACACCCTGGTTAAGTTTACCAGGGTGACACCCTGGTAAACTTGGCTCAACACCCTTGTTAATAATAGCTTGGATAGCTTTTCTACTTTAGATGTTTATAATTGGGCATGCAAAACAAAATATCATTTTTTCATCAGAATTTTAGAAATGATAGGATTCAACAGCACGCGTCAAAGCATATCATAGATACACACAAAATGTAATGGACCTGACTGTAGACTCCTATCCCTATCCATTGATTTTCATATCACGACATAGCTCCCCATCAACTACAAGACATCCTACTTCAGCAATAAGACTCATAACTCTAAACCTCCATGCCAAACTCCTACCACCCCTTTACAAGGATATAGGTGCATTAAATCATATTTTCGAAAATGAAGAAATCCGTCTTCATTTTCCCTTGACAAATCCTGGCAAAAAAGCTCATTCCAACAGTCCGCGATCCCTCTAGCCATTCTCTTTTTCATTATTTCTGCTACGGACTTCATTACGGCAGACCATAAAGCTCACGTCTGACTGAGGGGGGAAAGGGGAGCCTTCTAATTGGCAGACCTGAAAGCAACTAAAGCTCAAATCTGAGAATGGTCCGTCTCTTAAACTCGTACAGGCTGTCATCAAGGGAAAATGAACTCCTGGTATGAAAAATACAGCTCGTGTAATGCCCTCCCAAATCAGGCAATATTGACCATAAATATCAACAAAAAGTTTCAATTACCGTAAAGTTTGGACTCAGTGCTAAATTTGTTTTTCAGATGTCTTCAATTTAGACTACATTTGGCTCTTGGAATGTTGAAAAACATCCTTTGTAATGTAATATGATAGATAAGCCCTTGTATTTTTGACAAGAGAATATTTCACAAGTCATCATGATTATCTTATATTAAATGATCCATTATGTGGAAGGTTACTTCAAGGCCAAGTACAGTTTGTTTAAAGCTGCTATCAGATGAAACACTGACTTTTGTGTATAAAGAACTAATAACATACTTCTTTGTTTGTTTAAAGTTACATTGATTTTGTCAAATTGCAAATCTATCAGGCTCCTTAGAACAATACATTAGTGTTACATTTTGCTTATGTCCCTGGTTGAATACTCACACTGACACTACTGTCGCTGGTGCTGAATACCATTCACACTGACACCACTATCCTTTGCACTGAAAAACATTCACACTGACACCACTATCCCTTGCACTGAAAAACATTCACACTGACACCACTATTCTTTGCACTGAAAAACATTCACATTGACACCACTGTCCCTGGTGCTGAATAACATTCACACTGACACTGCTGCCCCTGGTGCTGAACAACATTCACACTGACACTGCTGTCCCTGGTGCTGAACAACATTCACACAGACACTGCTGTCCCTGGTGCTGAACAACATTCACACAGACACTGCTGTCCCTGGTGCTGAACAACATTCACACAGACACTGCTGTCCCTGGTGCTGAACAACATTCACACTGACACCGCTGTCCCTGGTACTGAACAACATTCACACAGACACTGCTGTCCCTGGTGCTGAATGCCATTTACACTGACGCTGATGTCCCTGGTCTAAAGGACGCGACACCCTGCTGTCGATGATGCGGAATGACCCAAACAGTGAGATTCAGCATATATCAAAAACTTTTCTACCAAAAACTTTATCTCAACCTGTTTGCACAGGTTCCACACCGTTGGTCAAGAATTTCAATTGCAAGTCAGCAACAGGGCAAAGTAGTTCTGGACATGCAAAGGAGCCATGCCATCTAGATTTAATCTTTGCATTACTGTCCGAAAGAATTTGGAGTGTGCAATGCCTGGACAGGGCCATCCGTCATCCTTCCCTTAAAGTGTCGTTGCAAATTTGCCTTTTAAGATGGAGCAACTTTGCCAAAGGCTTTTAAGAAGAGTCAAGAAGTTTCTCCCCCTCCTTTTTGCCCTGGTCTTGCCCATGACAGGCTTTGTAGAAGCGGGTCGATCAGTCAATTCCGAAGACGGAGAGGGTTTGTACATCTTCTCGTTTGCCTACCGGATCTTTCGCAATTTTTACTAATTGTAGATTTGGTGAAAAGTCATGAATTTGGGAGGTTTTGGGATCGTAGTGATCAGTCATTTTGCGGGGGGAATGTCAGAGGAAATCACGTTAGCCCGTGGTCGGATTTAGCCTAAAGGAGGAGCGATAAGCCCCACTGACATAGGGAGAAAAATGATGCATGGCCACTGACCACACATCCATCAACCGGTCGTGGGCTGACTCCCTCTTTGACCAATGATACCTTGCAGCACTTCCCTTCTCCTTTATTAATAAAAATGGCATTCTTCTTCCCAGAAAGGTCTTGGCTCCCAGAATTCACAAGTAGCCTGCACTGCCCCTTACTCACTGGGAGGAAGTTTGGTGTCTTTGTATCAGATTTTTTGTCTTCCCTCACGAGCATTCAACATAGGTTCTAATTACTGATATTTGATATTTTGATCATTTCTCATAAAAAGGAATATTTTACTACAAAATGTGAGATTTCTTACAAGAAAAGTCTTGGTTTCTGGAATTCAAAAGTAGTTCCTAAAATTTACAATTGGCCTTTACTTACTGGAACTTTGGTGTGTTTTTGTATCTGATTGTTTCTTCCCTTAGCAAGCATTTGAGGAGGGTTCTATTCACTAAGATTGAATTAAAAATGATACTTGATAACAAAAACAAACTTTTGTTCAGGTAAGATTTTTGTTCCTGGAATTCAAAAATGGCTGCACTGCTCATTATTTTGTGCTGGTTTGAAATAAACTTTCTGTTGTTTTGTGTCAGTTTGCTTCTTCCATTAGAAAACATTGGAAAAATTCTGTCAATTTCTGACAATTTTGATTGCTTGCCTGATGGGTGCTACCTAAAAAGTTTCAATACTAAAGTGAACAGACAGGCATCTGTCAGCATAATCCAGATAGAGTAACCAAAAACACATCTTGATTGGCTCACAATGAGCCTTGTTTTGTGGTGAACTGTAGTAAATGATACAAAATGAATATCTACCTTTAAATTCTTAACAACCCTCACCACATGACAACCTTGCCACAGTTTTCCAGGGAATAGCCTGAATTGGACAAGCAGCAAACTTCTGTCCATTGACAGAAGAATGGACAATGGAGAGAGTCCTGCCTCCAGGCCGAACGACACACTGTAATGATACTGCCATAACCTCTGCGGTCACCTTAAAAATGAAAAATGATCAAAGACCTTGAAAATAACAGGTATTGATGTACCTATTATTTTTGTCTTTCTTGCAGCTTATAGAAAATGTCCACTGTAGACATTTGGAGCAAAATAATTTGAACTCACTACTTTTCGCCCTCTGTCAAAAAATACTCAGAAATCAGAAGTGCCTGTGACATACCTTTTACATGTAGATTGTACTGTAAGTACAAAAGCATCAAATTGATGGGGAACAATAATAAGAATAAAAATTGCTGACTTTTATAATCGATAACATCACCTATAAGTATAAATGCTGACAGAACGAAAGGACAGCAGGAGCAACAAGTACAGTGTGTATCTCCTTTTTGTTTCTAGAAATTTTGAAAAATGTTACACTGTTTTTCATCTAAACTTGTTTCCTTAAAAAAATTCCACACACAAATTTATACCTCTTGTTGTCTCCAAGCAAAGTTTTCTACTTAGACCCTTGAAAAAAAAGTGGCAGTGCTACTGACACCAGATGATTTCTGGTATCAGGAATTTGCAGACCGTGCTTTCCGGTGAGAGGAATGACTTTTGATACGGCATCGTGTTCGGGGCCTTGTCCCTCGCGAAACGTACACAGATCTCGGTTACATCTCCCTAGCCAGGGGGTGTACATTATACGGCCGATGATGGGATGGTAACCTACGGACCACGTGTCATCCGATGATGGATGACCAAAGATGGGACAGATGTTCAGGCCTTGGTCAGTTAGCTCCCGGTCAAATCTTCTAATACATTACATGTCGGGACTTGTGATTTAGGGGAAAATGAACTTTATATCATGGACCAAGCCAGGAATTAACTCAACTTAGCTCCATTTGAAAAAGATAAGGGGGAAGAGGGGGAATGAATGGTTAATGTAAATGTTCATATGACCAGTTCAGCGTATGTCATAGGATGATGCATGGGTGGCTCTTGCTAAGGAGGAGGCCTTAGGAGCGGGTAACTTCATGATAATCTGTGCCAATCAATAGGCTAGTTCATTTGTGATATGAAAAAGATATGAAACATGAAAACAATAAGGAAAGAAGTAATTTTCTCTGAAAAATGTACTAAACTTCCAACATTCCCATGTCAAAGTTATTCTTTAATGCAGAGCTTGCTTTAATGGCACTTGAATTTCATACAAAGCAATGTAAGTCGTTACATTAACTCTGTCTCTTGCTTCTAAAGAACACATGGAAGTTAACGTTGGATTTTTCATATTGTCTGTATAGCAGAATATTCACATCTTGCATTTTGCAAGAAAACAGACTGCTGACAATCTACATATGACAAAAATGCATGACCATGCTGAAAGATGGGAAACAACCTTTGAAGGAAGTTTAGAGAATGAATGTGCACTATAAAACTATTGGCCCATAGCCTTTCTGAGTCTATATAGAGACTGTCACAGTGGTTGTTATCCACTGTGTCTAGGGCATGACATTTGTTATCCCTCCCCTTCTACTGAATTACCTCCCAAACAAAACTCAGGTTCCCATTTTTACACTTGTCTTGAGTGAAGAAAGTCATGTTAACTGCCTTGTAAACCAAGGTCACAACATCTAGCCAGGAATGCCTAGGTTTATGTGAAAGGAACTGATTAATCCAGCAAATAGCAGCAACGCTGGTTCACTTGATCCGCAAGGTAACCTATATTCCATATAGTTCTAAACATAGTATTTATGGCTACTAAGTCAACCGGCTGTGGTTTCAAACTGGAGTATGCTTGTTTGAAGCCATCATCTGTCAACTTCATATCCCTAAATAATTCTGAATATGACAGACGTACTTATTAGGTTACCCCACGGATAAAGGTGAACTAGCTTTGATTACTCAAGCAATTGGATCCACAACAGTAACTGTGACACTGAACAGGTCTGCTGAAGAGCATGTTCTTCATGTACACAAACTTATTGCTCTGTGTCACTGCCGAAAGTTAGTTGATGCTACCCGAAAAGTTTGACTGATTGGTTGAAACTGAAATTTAAATTTATCTGGAAAGGAACTGCTTGATATGGAATACTGGAGGATGAACTTGGTTTATGCTGCAATGCTGTAAAGGGAAACAATGTCACAGTGCCATTATACTATAGGTCAGCAACTTTTGTTGCTACTTTTGTAGCAGGGTAATTTTTACAGGAGGTGTTGCTAGCCCTTCTCTTTTAACTTGAGGCAACTCCTTGAACATGGGTCTCCTTTTTTATCATAACGTCCTTGCAGATCTATCTGAGATGTGGTTACAAGGATTTGAACCGGAGTCTCCCTGTTACCAACTACTAGTTAGTACCAAGAGCTCAACTGCTTGCTATTAAACAATTGAGCAACTGGGACATCCCAGAGTAAAACAATAGATAGATTCCAACTACCACGGTTTTGAACCCCTATCCCACAATTGAATCTATGCCATTAGGGCCCTACCCCCCTCCCTGTGGCAATGGCCTTATGTCCAAACCAGTCATTACAATGATTTATTACCAAGCAGCAAAGATGAATTCCAATAGCTGGAGGCAGAGCCCATGACCGACTGACCACTGTTTTATTATGCACAACGATCCGTGCAAGATGAACTTTCGGCTTGGTCAGTTCTGGGCCGTTGGTAGGAAATTAGGAAGGCCACCCTGCAGCCATGCACACAGTACGTTAGGGACATGCCTGGTCAGACAAACGAACGTCCAGAAAATAGCCTGGGTAACTTTTATTCAGACAACAGGTCAGGAACATGCCTGATGACAGATGGACTTCCTGGAAAAAACCTGGATATTTTGCACAGCACTTCAGGAACAGACTCTGTCACACAAACCCATGTCCAGAAAATAGCCTGGTCATCACTTGGTTAAAAAAATGCTGGGGATATAGGCATGTTCAAACAAACGAGATTCCAGCTGAAAATACAAACGTAAGCTTGGGCACTTTCAGACCATATTTTTGTGAATCTTCAGTCAGGCCTCCTTTGATTCTTTTTTATTACTGATCCTGCAAATCTACCTCAAGAAAAAACATTCTATGTACTCATGACTTCCTCCCAGTTTTTGCTGCTGCAATTGTAGTAGACAAGGATATTAGGATTTAGTGATGTTTCAAGTTCAGAATTGAATCAACTTTACAGTAACATCTATTATCATAATACCGGTACGTTTACGACGATTTCTCTAGCCATACTGATTTGACAAATTGTCAACGCATCATTTTCTCCAGTTACATGTTGCTGTTATAGGTTACCCTTGCCACTTCTTCTGTGTAACTTTTCTGCCACTCTTGTCCTCCTAAAAGCGTAATATTGTAATTGTAACATGCCGCGGAATTACACGGCGAACGGGCGCGTGGTTGGGAGGGGGTAAAAAATACCGGTGGGAAGAAACACGGCACAATTAACTGTCACTATGTACATTTATACATCCTCTGATGTTCCTTCCTTTTCTGTCAGTAAATGCATAAAACATAAACCTGCATGAGCATACAAAATGTCATGAGAAAACGGACGTATACTGTCAAGAATTTTCATTTAACTTCTGTCCGTCACAACCGCTATGACGTAACACTTCACTGCTAGCGTAGATATAAAAATGGCGGGAAAATGGCTGCGTACGTTCAAGTTTGCCCATTCAGTCGTAGATCCGGGCTATTATGCAACGGTTCTTCACACTTTTACATGAGTTGTAGGTCACCAACAGAAATTCAAGATTGTTGTTGAATCATGTTCGTCTTGTGCCGTGAGCATGTGTAATTATGATCTATAAATTTGGCAATGAATGTGACATTGTGTTCGTCCCACGACGAGCTGCCTACCCCGAAAAAGATACTGAAAACTTTTGGCCTTGTTGTCTTCGAATGCATTGTTATCGATGCTTTGTAAATGATGTATTGGACACCTAGATGACTGAAGTGTGCACAGCTCAGAAATAACTATTGTTGCATGTGTAGATCTCTTTAAGTTCCAGTATTTTTAATCTACCGGTATAAGTCTTACTACCGGTATTATGCCAATGCATGTTACAGATACATGTGCATTGTAACTCATATTCCTGGTGATAGCAGTTCATGGAGAAGTCACTGTAAAAACCATAAAAACTAGAAAGGCAAGTCTTCCCCGTAGCCTTTTGTGAAATACTGTAGTATACCAATAATTACTATTATGCATGCCTGATAGTATTGAGTGTGATTCAAAATGAAGTAGAGAGGCAACATTTTGCAGCTATAGATCATGGTAATCGTAATGTTTGAGCGGACCTTTGCAGCTGTACAATTATCGGACTGTGAAGATTAAAAAACACACTCTGCTGTGCAATTGTTGTACATTGTAAACCTTGGGTATTTATAGTTAATTATACATTGTTCTAATGTGTCGTATACTATATAATAAAACTCAACGCAAGCATGGAAAGATAAATAAAAAGCATATAATTCACTTGGCTAACGCCAACCACAATCAGAATGAGGGCACCAAAGATGTTACGTTAGCAGACAATTTTAGGCAGTAGCAATGATGTCATTTCCAAATCTGAGTTTTGATTGGTTACTTTCAGATAAAACCGGAAACGGCATATGATTTAGAAAGTCGTCCTTTTGGGAAGACTTAATAAAAGCATCACAAACATTTAAAAAATTATTGTTGAGAGTTTTGTCCCTCGTTCATTAGCTACCCCATTATCCAAAGATGTAACATTCATTATACAAGTAACATCAAAAGTTCAGCAGATTACATGATTCTTTTTTATGCAACGTCCCTCATATTTGTGGCCGCAGTTAACTGAGTAAGTTTCCACAACTGAAGTTGCCGCAAACTTTTTTGACCATCAAGACAACAGGTTTGACAAATGCAGGAAATAATCAGTAACCATCAGCGATAGGTGACTCTGTGATATACAATTAATCACTGCGATCCCCGAAAACTTATCTCAAAAAAAGGAATACATACCCTCCCCTTGGGTGCCCATTACACATACTCTCATAAAGATAGAACAATTATTTTCATGATCTAGGAAGCGCTTTGGGCAGCAGAGATAGCCAGTAACAAGACAAACGCAGTGACCTCACCGGAAAGGGAAGTTTTCATTGATTGGCTCGAGGTACGTAAACTGCTTCAGTATTGAACCTCGGTGTCCAGGAACATTATGCAAATGTTGAACTTCCTTAATCTTGACCATTGTATAAATGTACAGTCAAGAAGTTTGAATTAGATTTGTCTTTGTTTCATTACTAGTGATCCAATAGATTCTACCAAAAGAATTCAATTTGAGAGGGCTTAACTATAATAACATTTTACAGTTGCAAGGAAAGTCATTCATTCAAACTAGTACTTAAATTGATCATCTTTGAAATGATCAGGCCAAGCGCCTCAGTCTAGAAAAAAATACAGCCTTCTTCTAAGTGAGAACATAATCAATTTAAAAGCGTTTGCAAAGCTCTGTATATCTACATGTAAATATATTTCAGGCAGGTTCTGTTTCTGGTTGAACTAATGCTAGTTCACCTTTATATGTGGAGTAACCTGTAATTTTTTCTTAGTTCACTTTTATCCATTGGGTAACCTATATATCTGTTACTTTTAAAAACAGGGTATTTGGGGATATCACATCGACGGATGTTGGTTTCAAATTGCAATATTTTGAGGATATTCAATTTTAAAACTACTACCCGTCGACTTGTGCCTATATACCCTTCTTAGAAAACAACGGAATCTGATATAGCTTACCCGGTGGATAAAGGTGAACTAGAGTTACGTGTATCTGTTGTTTTTAAAAGGGTTTATTTAGGAATATCAAGTCGATGGACGGTGCTTTTAAACTGCAATATCTTTAATTTCAAGTTGAAACCATTGTCACTCATTTTGATATCCCTAAATACCCTGTTGTTGAATACAATGAATATAGGTTGTCCCGCAGATAAGGTGAACATGCAATTTTAACATTACAACAAAGTTTTAAAAGTCCAACCTCATTATGCAAAAATGCTCTTGGACTGATTCCATCATTAACATAAATGTATATATCTTTAATACACGGCAGTTGATATTTAAACCAATGGTAAGCAAACACTTAGTAGCCAACTGATAGATAGAAACGAACTAACTGTATGTAGATAAACACCAGTCAACCTTTCAGATACTTTCATGTAGTTTTGCTTTACTTTTGCTGTTAAATTGATGGTGGTTAAACATTTGGATTTTTGCTTTCCCAACACATCTTCAGAGCATGCATCTGTCCACGATTCATGTCTCCGCCTGGGGGAATGACACACCAACACTTTCTTGCCTGGCGTGTCATAACTTTTCGTTTTTTCCGTGTGAAACGCGGCATGTCTACACCCCCGGCGAGCACCCTCGCCTCTGT
The DNA here is from genome assembly GCF_000003815.2 of Branchiostoma floridae. Taxonomy (NCBI): domain Eukaryota; kingdom Metazoa; phylum Chordata; class Leptocardii; order Amphioxiformes; family Branchiostomatidae; genus Branchiostoma; species Branchiostoma floridae. The sequence continues at coordinate 15,832,482 of NC_049981.1, read as the reverse complement.
CCACATAAGCTGGAACTCTATGATAAGACGTATCCACCGAACGTGTCACGACATGGTTTAATGTTTGCGCTCTGACTTGATACTGTTTAGCCAGGGGTGCTGATACATTTGGCCATATTGAGATAAGGCCGGATACATTATTTGATTGAACAACTGATCGCAGCGCGGGCGGCTGTCCGTATTATGACCAATGGTCAGTTTACAGCGGCTCGTGCGCCGCGGAGTGTAAAATTGGATCACAATGTGGACCGAGATAAACACCGTAGCTGTGGTATCCTTACGGCAAAGTGGTTTCCTCCGACACATCATAATTTTCAAAGGGTCCAGAATCAGATTGTAAGTCCAAATGAATTTAAAGTCTAAGTGTTGCACTAAGGGAAACCAAATGATACCACTTCTTCATCATAAGACTAAGTTAGAACAAACTCTTCAGTTCTTTTACTTTTTGACCTAACAAAATAACAGGTGGTTGTCTGCAACCCAGTAGGTATCACTGACAAGACAGAATCTGTAATCAAAATAGTACCTTAATTTCTAAAATGAGTAAGTACTATGCTCTAGAGAGAAAGAAATACTAACCAAGCAGATAGGTATGATGAAAACAAAATTTATTCTTGTAATGTTCCATATGCATTGTACATGTTTGTAAGTTTACCTATTTGTTAGCATGTTTTTTTAATAGAGTGACAAAGAAATGACTGAATTATAAAAAGCACTACACTCTCTCCAGAAAGATTTATATATATACTATCTTTTGTTCTAACATCAATAAGCAGAATGACTAAATAAAGCAATAAACACCAAAATTGTTCTTCTCATCATGCCAGAGTGATAAAACTGAGTCTGGATAAAAGATGACCATAGCTAACATAAATGATGTTATGGTATTTAGCCTGCAGTCCTTGTGCCCGTGACAAAACACAGAGCATGTAGGTTAATACTGTATAAGAACACTGGTATTGTTTATGTTTTGCCATTGGCATAACCCCACGACTTTGTATCTTACCATCCCTCCCAACACTTTTTCTCACGTTTTGAAATAGCTCCAAACGTTTTGATCTAAGGCCCCAAAATGAAGCATCGTAACCTCCCAGTTGACAGTTTCTAATTTGAAAATTTCAACTTTCTCCCAAGGGAGCTTCTAGCAAGGCTATCAGATGAAATGATCTAGCTCTAATGTTAATACTTTGTTTGTACAGGGTTGTATGTCCTGAGGCCTTTCATATTTCACCTGTGTTTGGTAATGGTAAAAAGTGTACTGTCTATACTATTCCCTCAGTGTTGGGACAGTTTGCACTTTATGGATTCCACATTGATCTTTAAGAATTAGTTGGATGATTCAAATCAGCATCATTAGCTATTTCAAAAAAGGGGATAAGTCAACAATATTTCCATTGGCTGGAATCAGATAAAGTTGGGATGGTAGATTAGCATGCGGGTTTTGTGGTGTCTGCTGCCCCAGGCCTTCTAAATGCACGGCCATCCGTCAAGTGTGACCACAAGTCACCGGGCTGGGATGGCCACACCACAGGAATCGCACATCTGCAATATTTCTTTGTGTTGGAACCAAAAAAAAACTGTCCACTGAGCTGAAGCAAGCAAGTTTCAACTTATAGCACCCGGTCCAGTCTTTGTCAAGAAATAATAGTTGTATCTGACATAAAGGGACATTATAAAGAAGTGAGGGACTTGAAATGACTAGTGAAGTGTACTATGAGTCCGTAAAAAATTTGAGCAAATCTATTTGTGCTGGAAATTACAATAAATGTTGTTTCAATTCAAATTCTACAAACACCGAAGACCAAGATGAAGTTACCAAAATCATAACAAAAATGTGTCCATGCTGAAAGCAACCAGTGTGATCAAGTGACATAATGCTAACAGTGGTGGAATCATTCCTTATGACAAAATCTCAGCGCTGGACAGTCAAAAATTTGGGTCACCTGATTGTTTTAAATATATGCATAATTTTTGTAAACTGCACTGATATTTAGATAAGAATATCTTATTACTTATATCTTATTACTATTATAGTGCAAAATTATTTTACCTAGTACCAACCTCTGACCCTTTCGCAATTTGGTCCCCCAAACCATGAAGAAACAGTACTAAGTTTTGGAATGTAAGCTTTTGGAAGGGGCAACTTTTGCCCCTGTCATGTTTCATCTTTCTATGAGAATTACAGTATGTCTTGGATTCATTTCTGACACCATCTGGACAATAAAACATGTAGACATATATCACCTAAACATAAAGTTACAGGATAAATTTATCACTTGCCAAAGTACTGTAGGTTAAAGTATTATTTTGAATATACCTGAATTTTCGTTGGAAGAGATTAGGTCATGGACTTCTGTTTGTGTTACTGAATTCTTAGTTCTTTCTAGTGTCCAATGTAATGCAACATAATTTGACTGGTAAGCAATGTAACTTGGCTGGCCTCCTGAGAAGTTGATTATAAAGGAAACATGATGGTACAAAACTAACTTTAGCAAAGGCAAAAAACTTGGTCAACTGCAAATTCAGACCAATACCCTGGTCATCAACTTGGCAAAGTTTAGGGTTAGGGTTATTGTTAGAGTTAGGTTGTTGGGCCATGTTGACCAAAGTGTTGGACTAAGTTGGTCTGATTAGCCATGGGCAAAGTTGGTAAAGGGCAGAAGTGTCTGACATCATTTTCACTAATAGATACTTTTCACTAACTCCTTTTTACTATTTCCCTGCACTATTGGACAGGTATATGATATGTGACCCGGGCTGCATGTCAATTTCTTGATATCTTCAAATAAGCCGTGATTTTGCAACTGTCTGTGACACTCATTGTTAAAAATG